>NC_136264.1:141747094-141954594 GCF_964187855.1 Myxine glutinosa
ATGGTTCAAGACAAAACACTAAACTGTTCTAAAGTGGCCAGCAATGAGTCCAGATCGAAATCCTATTGAACACCAGTGGGGAGATCTGAAAACAGCAGTTGGGAGAAGGTACCCTTCAAATTTGGGAGAACTGGAGCAGTTTGCACAAGAAGAGTGGGTGGAACTGTCAGTAGAGAGGTGTAGGAAGCTCATTCATGGCTAAAGGAAATCGCTTGACACCGCTTATTTGAAGCGCTTATTTTGTCCAAAGGCCGTGCTACCAAATGTTAAGTCTCGGGTGTGAATAATTTTGTCAATGCCATTTCTTTCTATTTTGTGACTAAAAAGGATATATTAAGTTTTGGAACAAAAACAAAGGTTGTGTAATATTAAGTGAAACAAAGAATTGTGGAGACCAAATACTTTTGTGAATTTCAACTTATTTTTCGAGAAAATTGTGTTATTTGAAAAATGTGCGAGGGTGCCAATAGTTTCAGCCGCGACTGTGTGTCAAACTCAATATATATATATATATATATATATATATATATATATATATATATATATATATATATATATATATTGTAACGAATTTGAGAAGTGTAACGGATTTGAGAAGTGTAACAATTTTGAGAAAGTGTAACGAATGTGAAAAGTATGGTTTTGTTGTGTGTAACTGACCCTCGTAATGTAAAGAATGGTCGCAGCTCGTCCTCTTAGTTAATTCCATAAACCTACACACAGGACACGATATATCTTTTAAATAGTTAGTCCCTTATTCTCTGTGTAGGCTAAGGATGTGTTTCCCACTAGTTTGACTCTTCATTGCACCGAATTAAATAAGAGTAGGCCCTCTGACGCCCCATGGCAGCTTCCAAGTGCCAGGTTCGCCACTTTGCTGCAATTTCCTCTTTAGGCACTTTGCTGCATTTCCATCTGCCGTCCACTGTGCTGCATTTGACTCCATTACGCACGAGGTAACGCCGAAGAAGAAAGGCGGGTCTCCACCTCGTCATAGAGGGGAGGAGTAAGTCAGCCCTGCTCATCCAACCCAGAACGAGGGGTTTGGCTTGAGAGGGCGGAGAGAGAACGTTTGGGGAAGGTTCGAAAAGGGTGAAGGGCGGGGCCTATATAACCCGCCGCGGGACGCTCCCAAGGAGATACGAGATGAGCTTTGACGGAGATGGGTCCAGGAGATGCGCTGGAGACGAGCAGGTGTGACCGAGCCGCCGTGAGATGTGCCGCGCTGCAGGAAAAGCGGACCGGGGCAACGCAAGGAGCGCACGAGGCAGCAGTACAGAGAAAGGAACTTCGCCCGCGCAGTTTGGGACCAAAGCTCGGCTTCTTGACGGCGGTGCCTTCTGGCCCGACCGTGCCCAGTACCCGCTGAACCTTCCTTGCCTCTAAAAGCCACCCATCTCCAAGCCATTCATTCCTGCCTGCATTTCCCCGTGTAAGTGTGATCGTCCGTCTGTCTTCAACGTTGTCCTGGGGTTTAGCAATTAAGCTTGTATAGGTAAGCTAAAGATTTCACTGTGTGCCTGCTCCTTCCATTTTCTGAACATAACCAACTGCTCTCTTTGCTTTGGCTTGTGAAAATAATTAATAAAACCTGTTATTCCTCCGTACGTCTTCTTCTTCTTCCTCTTTACATTCGGTCGCTTTAGAGGTTTCCATATTGAATAGCTGTGGCGCGATACGGCCAACGTCTGGGTGAATCGGGTGAGTCGGAAAAAACTGTTAGGTCGCGGGGCCTCCGCTCGGCAAATATAACATCCTTAACCGCGGACCGTAACAATTGGTGTCTGGGAGTGGGATTCGGGGCCCGAACCAAATTTTTAAAACATCTAGAAAAAATTTGGTCAAAATTTGGAACGGCCGAAATTTGTTTTGTTTTTAAAGAAAAACCCGAATTTTGAAATCGCGCCATGGCTGGTCAAGGCGATCGGATGCAGGTGGGTGAGCTAGAGGAGGGGTTCGGAGTAACCCAGGATCAGAGGGACGAAGTAGTGGAGAACATTTGCAATGTGGTTGAGGAGGTTTCAGGCGCGCAAAATGGCGTCCTCGCACACGTGGTTGAAGGGGCACAAAATGGCTCCTCGCACATGGCGGCGAGAGCCGCGCCCTCTGTACCAACGGTTGAAGAAATGCAATCATTTATGGCTGGAATGGAGGCCCTTATGGCCGAGATGAGGGAGCGAGTCAAAAAGGACTTGGGGAACCGGATGGATGCTCAGGGTGAGCGATTAGAGGCAATAATAAGCGAAATGAGGACCGATAATGAGGGACTGGCGAGGGACAGGGTCGCATATGAAGTAAGGGAAGCGGAGAGGGACAGAGACCGCGGGTTGGGCGAGCAGGTCCCACGCGTGCACGAGAAGGTAACGCGGGTCGAGAAGCGCTGGTTGAGCGAAGCGGAGGAAAGCGCGGGTACAATGACGGGGGTAGAAATCGCGACACGGGGTATGGAGCAGCCGGCGACCGCTGAGGTAGAAGAGGGTGTTTTATTAAAGCCAACGGTCGTCGAGGGGAACAAAGACAAAGCAGTAGTGGGTACAATTAAAATTGAAGAGACGACGGGGGTAGCCCGGGAATTGCAGGGAGAAATGGAAAATGTGCAAGGTCTGTGCTCAACTCATAATGGTGTGCTCACTAACCAAACAAAGAGTTTGCAGGTGCGCGTGGAGAAAAGGATACCCCAGGTGAGTCGTGCTGTATATTGTGCGGGTAGATTTTGTAAGAGGATGTTTGGTGACAAAATAATTTTCGCGCGCTTGGGATCGAGGAAGCATCCGGGCGTTGGTGAAGGGTCCCGTGTGAGTGGAAATGGCACGCGTGTGGAAAAAAAGTGTGCGTCAAGGGGTGAGCGTGTTACGAAGCGCGAGTGTGATACCGAGTGCGAGCGAGAATGCACGTCGGGGTGTACGGAGTGTGACACAGGGAGTGAGAGCAATAAAAAGTGTGCGTCAAGGGGTGAGCGTGTTACGAAGCGCGAGTGTGATACCGAGTGCGAGCGAGAATGCACGTCGGGGTGTACAGAGTGTGACACAGGGAGCACTCTCCAACCTAACCGGCTCCCAGAGCCTACCTGCGGCCTTACCTGGCCGACAAGCTACCAGTGGCGGAGTACCCCAATAACCACTCACTAATTAAGCCACACGCCCAGCCATGTCACTGTCTACTGCACCCTACAAAACACTACTTCCTACTACCCCTGCACCACAGGTGTCAATATCCATGCAATTTACCTATTCCCTCTACGCCTCATTGCAGATGAAGATATTGTGAAGACTGTATTCATGATGTGTGATGTGGAACACACAGGACACCTCACTGTACCAATTATCCTGGACTTTGAGGTGAAGGTGGGAGTGCATCAGGGGTCGGTAATAAGTCCACTACTATTTATAGCTGTGATGGAGGTGCTGGCTCAGAACGTAAAGGAGGGTTTACCGTGGGAGTTGTTGTATGCAGATGATCTACCCCCTCCCCTTCTCCCCACCCCCTTCCCCTTCTCCCCTCCCCCCTTCCCCGCCACTCCCCCCCTCCCCATCCCGCCCCTCTTCTCTCCTGTGTGTGTGTGTGTGTGTGTGTGTGTGTGTGTGTGTGTGTGTGTGTGTGTGTGTGTGTGTCAAGCATTTCATCTATTTTCTCAGATAAGCAACATATAATAATAATAATAATAACTAGAACTGCCACTTTAAAACTGCTGGCAGTGATGACCGGTTTACTCGCACCCACTTTTGATGCAACCCCACTGTTGATACAACCCCACTTTTGATACAACCCCACTTGTGATACAACCCCACTTTCATTGGACATGCTTTGACACAACCCCCTTGGATACAACCCCGACACACACACACACACACACACACACCACACACACACACATCCCCCCTTCCCCCTCCCACACACACACACACACACACCACACACACACACACACATCCCCCCTTCCCCCTCCCACACACACCCACACCCCTCCCCCCACACGCACACCCCTCCAAACACACACACACACCCACACACACAACCACACACACACATCCCTCCCCCCCACACACACACACACGCATCCCTCCCCCCACACACACACACACACATCCCCCCAACCCACACACACACACACACAGACATCCACACACACGCACATCCATACACACACACAAACACACACACATCCCCCCCACCCCCACCCCATCCATTTTAAAAAATATTTTCGTTTAATTAACGATATCTGCCACCCGTGGAAGAACGTCCTGCCGTGGCATGACGTCATCCGTGGCCCGTGCCGTATGTCAGCATAGAACGAAGTATCCCGTCGATCGAACTTGGTCAAATTTTTCATGATTGTCACCAAATTTGTTGGGGTATTTTGTTAACTCATCCGAGGCAATACCACAATCGAAATCCGATTTGAAATCGGAGCCAAATTGACGCCGTAAGGTGTGCCTGCACGTGTGGATATTTTACCTGTGGAAGATTCACTTTGGAAATACGACCCATTTAAAATGTTAGATTTTGGATAACTTCGTCATTGTAAATCGGATTTCCACAAAATAAAGGTCACCATTGCTTGCAGATACCTCTCTTTCTCCTTAAAATTGAAGACAGGATGAACTTCAGAGCGAGAAATAAGCCGAGGCGGCGGAGAGTTTTACAATGTTATTTTCCAATGTAAATGACAATATCGTGTAGTTTTCCGAAAATTCATCAGAATTTGCCCAGATTTGTTGCATTCGAATGTTAACACCCTATAGCGACTGTCAAATCCGAAGACAATTTAATTTCGAGCTACCCTTAGCTCGTGAGGTGGTTATGTCACATGGCCTGGTCAAAAAAAAGTGTTGTGGTTCTTCTTCTTCAGGCAATAACAACTTCTAGTTTCCAGACCGTACTTCCAATCATCTTGAGATTTTGCACACCTGTTACTCTTCATGGCTTCTACTAGAGTATGAAGTTTCACGTCGATCAATAAAGCGATTCAAGAGATATCCATTAAAAAAAAAATTTCGTTTAATTAACGATATCTGCCAAACCACGTGACCTATCGCAAATTCTAAAATGACATTTTAGTAGACTGACATGCTGAACAGATCTGTGAATTTTCTCCTCGATTGGATCAAAAATGAGGGAGGAGCTAGGTTTTAAAGGTTCATGCTTAAAAACGTCATAACTCTGAAACCATGTGTCGGATGATGTCGTGCTCGCTGACTTTTTTGTTCGTCATGAGTATGCGATGCCGCTTGCAAAGTTTGGCCTCGATCTGTTCAGCCGTTGCAGAGAAAAAGCGGTTTTCGTGTTTTCACGAAAAACAATATGGCTGCCGAACCACGTGACCTACGACGTCATATTTACCATTAAAATATTCTACAGACCGAGTCGCTCCTATGGTGAAAATTTTATCTCAATCGGTCCTATTATTGCAGAGAAAATGTTTTTTAAAGGAAATTAAAACTTAAAATGGCAATAGCACTCAATGTGAGACGTGGCCTGGCAGGACAAAATGGTGCGTTTCTTCTTCTTTCAACAATAAAGACTTATAGCTTCGCGACCGTACATCCAATCATATTGAAATTTTGCACACTTGTTACTCTTCATGACTTCTACTACAGTATGAAGTTTCACGTCGATCAATAAAGCGATTCAAGAGATATCCATTAAAAAAAAAATCGTTTAATTAACGATATCTGCCAAACCACGTGACCTATCGCAAATTCTAAAATGACATTTTAGTAGACTGACATGCTGAACAGAACTGTGAATTTTCTCCTCGATTGGATCAAAAATGAGGGAGGAGCTAGGTTTTAAAGGTTCATGCTTAAAAACGTCATAACTCTGAAACCATGTGTCGGATGATGTCGTGCTCGCTGACTTTTTTGTTCGTCATGGGTATGCGATTCTGCTTGCAAAGTTTGGCCTCGATCTGTTCAGCCGTTGCAGAGAAAAAGGGATTTTCGTGTTTTCACGAAAAACAAGATGGCGGCCGAACCACGTGACCTGCGACGTCATAATTACCATTGAAATATTCTACAGACCGAGTCCCTCCTATGGTGAAAATTTTATCTCAATCGGCCCTATTATTGCAGAGAAAATGTTTTTTAAAGGAAATTAAAACTGAAAATGGCAATCGCACTGGGAGATGTGGCCTGGGAGGACAAAATGGTGTGTTTCTTCTTCTTTCAACAATAAAGACTTTAGCTTCGCGACCGTACATCCAATCATCTTGAAATTTTGCACACTTGTTCCACCCGAGGAGAGCTACATTGCATTAAAAATTCAAGTCGATCCATGCAGTGGTTCAAGAGTTACAAGCTTTTTAAAATTTAACTTCCATTATTTATTGCGGCCAAACCATGTGACTTATCAAAACGTCTCAAGTAACGATGAAACATCCCCCCATGTGGAACATTTGTGTAAAGTTTCCACTCGATATCTCCACAAATTATGGAGGTGATTCCATTTCTAGTTTGAAATTTTAAAACGTCATAACTCTGAAACCACGTGTCGGATGACGTCGTGCTCGCTGACTTTTTTGTTCGTCATGCGTATCCGAATATGCATGCCAAGTTTGGGCTCGATCCGTTCAGCCGTTGCGGAGAAAAAGGGTTTTTTGTGTTTTTTCACGGAAAACAAGATGGCGGCCGAACCATGTGACGTATGACTTCGAAAATTTTCGCATTCTGAGTTTTTTTTAACTAAGCATCTGGGGAAAAAATCTCATTTTCGGGGGAGAAAAACTGTGTTTGACGAATTCTAATCTCTTAACGTTAGCATTTTTGATATACTCAATACACATGTTTTTTGTTCCCATTGCAGAGTTCTTTAGAATGAGCCATTCCTCAAATTTTTCCATTGAGCCGTTTCGGAGATACAGAGGGGCAAAGTTGAAGGTGTTTTACAAGATGGCGCCCATACCACGTGACCTATGACGTCATCATTAGCATTAAAAAATTCTACGAGCCTAGCCGATCATTTGATGAAAATTTCCTGTCAATCCGACCAGCGGTTGCTGAGAAACTTAATTATGACGTTTTCGGAGGTGCAAAATAGGGTGGAAGAATAATAATAAGAACTAGAACGGGCACTCGGTAGAGCGCATACCTTCGCCGCAGCTACTGTTCTGTACTTGGCATGGGAGTGTAGGGAACAGAACAACAAAAATACGATTTTGACCTTTTCGTGACCTTGACCTTGACCTTTGACCCGATTGCTCCCAAAATCTAATCAAATGTGTCCCGTATAATAACCAATCATCCCACCAAATTTCATGCAATTCGGTTGAATACTTTTTGAGTTATGCGATTAACATACACACACACACACAGACATACAAATAAATACACAGCGATCAAAACATAACCTTCCGCTTTTGCGAAGGTAAAAACTCTAGCAGTAATAATAGGTTTCTCTCCATTTCATGGAGAGTAAACCTAATAATACATTTATTTTGTATAGCGCTTTTCAAGAAACCCAAAGACGCTTTGACATAGTACGTAAAACAAAGACAAACTAGAACGGGCACTCGGTAGAGCGCATACCTTCGCCGCAGCTACTGTTCTGTACTTGGCATGGGAGTGTAGGGAACAGAACAACAAAAATACGATTTTGACCTTTTCGTGACCTTGACCTTGACCTTTGACCCGATTGCTCCCAAAATCTAATCAAATGTGTCCCGTATAATAACCAATCATCCCACCAAATTTCATGCAATTCGGTTGAATACTTTTTGAGTTATGCGATTAACATACACACACACACACAGACATACAAATAAATACACAGCGATCAAAACATAACCTTCCGCTTTTGCGAAGGTAAAAAGACAAAAATACATAATTAAATAACCAAAGACCATGAGGGTGGGGAGATTTGACGGGGAGGGGTGAGGGGGGAGTTTGGGAGGGAAGGGACAAGGGGAGGGATTTGAAAGGGATGGGATATGGGGGAGATGTGGAGGGGAGGGGTGAGGCAGGAGTCTAGGAGGGGAGGACCCCCTCCCACACACACACCCACACCCCTCCCCCCACACGCACACCCCTCCACACACACACACACACACACACACGAGCAATAAAAAGTGTGCGTCAAGGGGTGAGCGTGTTACGAAGCGCGAGTGTGATACCGAGTGCGAGCGAGAATGCACGTCGGGGTGTACGGAGTGTGACACGGAGAGTAAGGTGGTGGTGGAACGTGTGCGAGGAAGCACACCTGAATTGGTGGTAGCACGAGTGTGGGAGAGCCCATCTGAGCGCGTTAGTGGGTGGATGCAAGAGTGCACGCCCATGGTGAGTGTTACGGAGGACGTAACGGAGGAGAGGTGTGGACCGAAGTGTGCGAACGGCGAGTGTGCGCAAGAGTGTGCGCGAGAGGTGTGGTGTGTAACAGGGAGTGCGTTGGTGGAATGGACGGACGGCGTTGGAACGCCGGGTTTTGTGAGGGTGAAAGGGGTAGCGTATGCATGTGAGCATGCAGGTGAAGCATCGACTGTAACCGGGTTAGCGGTTAGAGCGACTTATAGCCGAAGCGAGCACTCGGGGCGCGGTGTGCTTTGTTGGATGCAGGGCCCGGCGCGGATCGAAGCTGCGTCGTTTCTCTTCGAAGCATCGTTGCCGATTCGGGCTTGGCCCCGCCCCGCACGGTCGAGTCCGGGCCTTGTCGGGCGAGGCGACCGGCCCGGTTCAAGGGCGAGTGGGAGGAAGCGGCACGGTGCCCCCGCGTGGGGACGGGGTTTCGACCGGGGGAGATTGAGCCATTGGGCCCGGGACCGCAAGGTACCGCGCCGAGATGGTGCGTGGAATCTCGGCCCGACCAAACCACCTCCCTTGAACCGAAAGCCGGACGGATTCAACCTGCAGGCGACCAAACCACCCGAATTAATTGCTCGGCTTTGCGAAGCCGGGTTTTAATGATGTCATGACGCACCGAGGCTAGGATATAGCGGACGGTGATGATGATGATGATAGTGATAGTGATTTGATACGAAATTTAGAAAAGTGAATAGAATTGGCAGTAATTGGGAAATTTTTGATTGGTTGGAATTTGGTGTGCAAAATTGGTAGTGGGGGATGCCCGATGTGGTGGGATGGCAACTCTGTCATCCCTCACAGCGGGGGGCAAAGGAGCACTAGTTTTATGGGGTTTATGGCAGTGTAAGCTCGCCGAGGGAGGGTTTGGATAATGTGTAGGGCCCTAGAGATTGACATTAGGTAACGTTAAGGTTAGGAAGCGACTTTGAACCGGTAGTGGGGACATAGAGAGGGTAGTTGGATGATAATGACGTGGTATGTGCTTAGTTTAAAGGGAAGACGGGGAGCACTAAGTTAGCAGGGCACCAGGTAGTTTAGATGATGCCGTGTGAGTGTTGGAGGTGTATTCAAGTGTATTGAGCAGGGTGAGTAACTGATTGTGATTGTGAGGAACAGGTGTGATTGCACAGGTGTGCAACTGGACAGGTGTGTGGAGCAGTGTTTGAGTGAGCGATAGTGATGTGTATTGTGTTGACCAAATGGTCCAGAAAGGAAGGAGGGTGCAGGTGGCACCAGGTGTGATTGCACAGGTGTGCAACGACAGGTGTATGGAGAATGGTTGTGTGGAATATATGGATTATGGAATACATGGAGTGTGGGATATATGGCGGATTGGAATGGATGGTCGTGGAGTGAGTATGGTGGAAACTATGGAGTGGAGTGGATGGTGCAAAGGTGTGAATGGGGGAAGGATGGACCCCCATCACGAATACCCGGGGCGGGTAGTGTAAGTGTTAGGTAGAGGGTATAGGTAAATTGTGGTTGGATATTGGCATCTGTGGTGCGGGTGGAAGAATGATGTTTGGATGGGTGCATTAGTGTTGTGGAAATGGCTGGGCGTGTAGCCTGTTAGTGTGTGTAGTTGGTTTGGGCACTCCACCTCTGTGAGGATGTCGGCCAGGTGAGGCCGCAGGTGGGCTCTGGGAGCCGGTAGTTGTGGATGGGGCCCGAGGATCCGGAGGACGGACCCGGGTAGCCCAGTGCCAGAGGGCACCAAGGGGTGACAGAGCCAGGAGGGGCCTTCCCCAATTAGATAGGTTAGGGTGAGGAGCTAGACCACTGCAGTAAGCTCGGGTGGCAACTGCAGTGGTGGAGGTGTGCAGGTGTGTCGACCTGCTGGGAGAGCTACACGTCTCAGCCCAGAAATTGTGCAAGGGCACCGGGAGATGAATCGGGGGAGTGAGACCCCAAAATGGAGAAGCACCACAGTTTGGTCAATGGGAATTGGTTTTTAGAACCCATAGTGTAAGTTGGCCAATGGATTGGCAGGGAAAGACCCCGGGTAGTGTAAAGTGTGTTAATGTCATTTAGAAAGTAGTTAGGATGAAAATCTCCTTGCACCATCTGCATCCACTCACCTGAGGTGACAGGTACTCCACACCATGCCAGGTGGTTTTTATTATTTTTATTGATGCAAATGTTTGGAATGTGAGACGCATCATGACGTGGGTGTGACATTGTGCCTTGATGTTCCATCTCTTCCTCCTTATGAGGGTTGATGATGAATTGGGTGATGGCAAATTTTGGATAGAGGGATTGTGGAGACGAATTTGGTGTCGGGGAAATATGGGGAAGATGTGACGGTAGCAACGGATTTGTAAAGGTGTAGATTTTGTAAATATGGGGTATGGGCAAGGGTAGAGTAGGTGACAGGAGGGGGTGACGTACGGTAGGGACGAGCTTTCTCACTTCGCTCTCCATACGCACTACGCCTTGCATTGCCTTGTTTGATGTGTACCCTTGTGACCTTACCCCTCGCTCATCTGTCTTTCCACCCCTTTTTGTCTCCCACCTGAGGACTGTGCGCCACTGGGTGTTGAGGGGAGCGTGCGGAGGTCGTTTTGTGTGCCAGGACCCTCTCAACCAGCATGAATTGCATTGATGTACCACTTTATGGACCGCTGTTCTGCGGCCGAGTACCACTTGATGGACCCCAGGTTCTGGGGCAGGGCACCTCTGTTGGAGACCGGCCATAGTGGCCAGGGAATCTTGCTTGCGGACCTCGGTAAGGTGGCACCTATGCCAAACAGGTGGACCACCCTTAGTTGCCCCTGTGGCCCGAAATAAAAATGGACACGGTTTGTGCTTTTTATATGTCCAAGTAGGCCGCATGAAGCAAGAAGACATCGGGAAGAACATCGGCCCAGCAGAGAAGAAGACCACCACCAGTTGTTTTTTTTGTGTGTTTATTGCAAACAGTAATGACTGTGCACTGGTTGGTGCGTTTGGGTGCTTTTGGGTGCTTTGGTGTTATTGGTACTGGTGCATCGATGCAATGCGTGCTGTCTCCTCCCTCCCAACAGGAATTTCCTTCTCTTTGTTTCCCTAAAAAAAGAAAAGAAAAAAAAACAGGTCCTGGGTTGCGTTGTAAATAAGAAAGAACATCACTGTAAATAATGCTCCCCACCGTAAATGTATAGCTTGAAAACAATTCCGTAATTCGGTTATCCTGTGGGCGCAAATCTGTTAGGCAGGGTGCAATGCAGCAGGGGGACATATTTATTTGTGTTTTAAGATTGTCACACTCAGGGTCAGGTTAATTGTAGAGGGAATTACACCTACGTGTCACACTAAGTTAAAGTTTTGTAGGCCCGAACGCGGCCTGAAGAAAGGAGGGCGCAGTGTAACGAATTTGAGAAGTGTAACGGATTTGAGAAGTGTAACAATTTTGAGAAAGTGTAACGAATGTGAAAAGTATGGTTTTGTTGTGTGTAATTGACCCTCGTAATGTAAAGAATGGTCGCAGCTCGTCCTCTTAGTTAATTCCATAAACCTACACACAGGATACGATATATCCTTTTAAATAGTTAGTCCCTTATTCTATGTGTAGGCTAAGGATGTGTTTCCCACTAGTTTGACTCTTCATTGCACCGAATTAAATAAGAGTAGGCCCTCTGACGCCCCATGGCAGCTTCCAAGTGCCAGGTTCGCCACTTTGCTTCAATTGCCTCTTTAGGCACTTTGCTGCATTTCCATCTGCCGTCCACTGTGCTGCATTTGACTCCATTACGCACGAGGTAACGCCGAAGAAGAAAGGCGGGTCTCCACCTCGTCATAGAGGGGAGGAGTAAGTCGGCCCTGCTCATCCAACCCAGAACGAGGGGTTTGGCTTGAGAGGGCGGAGAGAGAACGTTTGGGGAAGGTTCGAAAAGGGTGAAGGGCGGGGCCTATATAACCCGCCGCGGGACGCTCCCAAGGAGATACGAGATGAGCTTTGACGGAGATGGGTCCAGGAGATGCGCTGGAGACGAGCAGGTGTGACCGAGCCGCCGTGAGACGTGCCGCGCTGCAGGAAAAGCGGACCGGGGCAACGCAAGGAGCGCACGAGGCAGCAGTACAGAGAAAGGAACTTCGCCCGCGCAGTTTGGGACCAAAGCTCGGCTTCTTGACGGCGGTGCCTTCTGGCCCGACCGTGCCCAGTACCCGCTGAACCTTCCTTGCCTCTAAAAGCCACCCATCTCCAAGCCATTCATTCCTGCCTGCATTTCCCCGTGTAAGTGTGATCGTCCGTCTGTCTTCAACGTTGTCCTGGGGTTTAGTAATTAAGCTTGTATAGGTAAGCTAAAGATTTCACTGTGTGCCTGCTCCTTCCATTTTCTGTATATAACCAACTGCTCTCTTTGCTTTGGCTTGTGAAAATAATTAATAAAACCTGTTATTCCTCCGTACGTCTTCTTCTTCTTCCTCTTTACATTCGGTCGCTTTAGAGGTTTCCATATTGAATAGCTGTGGCGCGATACGGCCAACGTCTGGGTGAATCGGGTGAGTCGGAAAAAACTGTTAGGTCGCGGGGCCTCCGCTCGGCAAATATAACATCCTTAACCGCGGACCGTAACAATATATATATATATACATATATATATACATATATATATATATATATATAGATATATATATATATATATATATATATATATATATATATATATATATATATAGATATATATATATATATATATATATATATATATATATATATATATATATATATATATATATATATATATATATATATATTGTAACGAATTTGAGAAGTGTAACGAATTTGAGAAGTGTAACAATTTTGAGGAAGTGTAACGAATTTGAGAAGTGTAACAATTTTGAGAAAGTGTAACGAATGTGAGAAGTATGGTTTTGTTGTGTGTAACTGACCCTCGTAATGTAAAGAAAGTTCGAAGCTCGTCCTCTTAGTTAATTTCATAAACCTACACACAGGACACGATATATCCTTTTAAATAGTTAGTCCCTTATTCTCTGTAGGCTAAGGATGTGTTTCCCACTAGTTTGACTCTTCATTGCACCGAATTAAATAAGAGTAGGCCCTCCGACGCCCCATGGCAGCTTCCAAGTGCCAGGTTTGCCACTTTGCTGCAATTGGCTCTTTAGGCACTTTGCTGTATTTTCATCTGCCGTCCACTTTGCTGCATTTGACTCCATTACGCACGAGGTAACGCCGAAGAAGAAAGGCGGGTCTCCACCTCGTCATAGAGGGGAGGAGTAAGTCGGCCCCGCTCATCCAACCCAGAACGAGGGGTTTGGCTTGAGAGGGCGGAGCGAGAACGCTTGGGGGAGGTTCGTAAAGGGTGAAGGGCGGGGCCTATATAACCCGCCGCGGGACGCTCCCCAAGCAGATGAGCTTTTACGAGATGAGCTTTTACAGAGATGGGTCCAGGAGATGCGCTGGAGACGAGCAGGTGTGACCGAGCCGCCGTGAGACGTGCCGCGCTGCAGGAAAAGCGGCCCGGGGCAACGCAAGGAGCGCACGAGGCAGCAGTATGGAGAAAGGAACTTCGCCCGCGCAGTTTGGGACCAAAGCTCGGCTTCTTGACGGCGGTGCCTTCTGGCCCGACCGTGCCCAGTACCCGCTGAACCTTCCTTGCCTCTAAAAGCCACGCATCTCCAAGCCATTCCTTCCGGCCTGCACTTCCCCGTGGAAGTGTGATCGTCCGTCTGTCTTTCACGTTGTCCTGGGGTTTATTAATTAAGCTTGTATAGGTAAGCTAATGATTTCACTGTGTGTCTGCTCCTTCCAATTTCTGTATATAACCAACTGCTCTCTTTGCTTGGCTTGTGAAAATAATTAATAAAACCTGTTATTCCTCCGTACGTCTTCTTCTTCCTCCTCTTTACATTCGGTCGCTTTAGAGGTTTCCAAATTGAATATCTGCGGCGCGATTTCGGCCAACGTCCAGGAATCGGGTTAGTCGGGGAAAACTGTTCGGCCGCGGTGCCTCCGTTCGGCAAACCAACTGCCTTAACCGCGGACCGTAACACTTGGTGTCAGGAATGTCGGATTAGGACCTGGGACTAAATTTATTTAGCCCAAATTTTGGAACACCAATTGTACTATTGGCGTAACAATTGGTGTCAGAAGTGTCGGATTCGGACCTGAAACGCTTAGCGCGCTCAAATTACGAGTGGCCCAAAAATTGTATTTTATAAAATCCTAAATTTGAAAGTCGCGCCATGGCTGGTCAAGGCGACGGGATGCCGGTGGGAGAGATAGACGGGGTAGAATCGACCCAGGACCTTGGGGAAATGTATGTGGAGGAAAGAGAGGAGGAGAACATTGGCAATGTGGTTGAGGAGGTATCAGGCGTGCAAAATGGCGCTCTCGCGCACGAGGTTACGGGCGCGCAAAATGGCGCCTCACACATGGCTACGGCGCCGGCGCCCGTAGTATTGTTGGATTCGAACCTTTTGCTACAAATGGAGGCCCTCATGCTAAAAATGGAAAACAGAATAATCGAAATGAGGGCCGATCGGGAGGAAATGGAGCAGAGGGACAGAGACCGCAGGTTGGGCGAGAGGGTCCCAGGGGTGCACGAGGAGGTAACGCGGGTCGAGAAGCGCTAGTTGAGCGAAGCGGAGGAAAGCGCGGGTACAATGACGGGGGTAGAAATCGCGACACGGGGTTTGAAAAAGCCGGCGACCGATGAGGTAGAGGGAATTTTATTAAAGCCAACGGTCGTCGAGGGGAACAAAGACAAAGCAGTAGTGGGTACAATTAAAATTGAAGAGACGACGGTGGTAGCCTGGGAATTGCAGGGAGAAATGGAATATGTACAAAGTCCCTGCTCAAATAATGATGATGTACTCACTAACCAAATAAAGAGTTTGCAGGTGCGCGTGGAGAAAAGGATCCCCCAGGTGAGTCGTGCTGTATATTGTGCGGGTAGATTTTGTAGAAGGATGTTTGGCGACAAAAGAATTGTCGCGCGATTGGGGTCAATATGGCACCCGGGCGTTGGTGAAGGGTCCCGTGTGAGTGGAAATGGCACGCGTGTGAAAAAAAAGTGTGCGTCAAGGGGTGAGCGTGTTACACAGCGCGAGTGTGATACCGAGTGCGAGCGAGAATGCACGTCGGGGTGTACGGAGTGTGACACAGGGAGTGAGAGCAATACGGAGTGTACGTGCGAGGGTGAGTGTGACACGGAGAGTAAGGTGGTGGTGGAATGTGTGCGAGGAAGCACACCTGAGTTGGTGGTAGCGCGAGTGTGGGAGAGCCCATCTGAGCGCGTTAGTGGGTGGATGCCAGAGTGCACGCCCATGGTGAGTGGTACGGAGTACGTACCAAGGGAGAGTGCGCAAGACGGTGCGCGAGGTGTGTTAAAAGTGTGCGAACGGTGAGTGTGCGCGAGAGGTGTGGTGTGTAACAGGGAGTGCGTTGGTGGAATGGACGGACGGCGTTGGAACGCCGGGTTTTGTGAGGGTGAAAGGGGTAGCGTATGCGTGTGAGCATGCAGGTGAAGCATCGACGGTAACCGGGTTAGCGGTTAGAGCGACGGATAGCCGATGCGAGCACTCGGGGCGCGGTGTGCTTTGTTGGATGCCAGGCCAGGCGCGGATCGAAGCTGCGTCGCTTCTCTTCGAAGCGTCGTTGCCGATTCGGGTTTGGCCCCGCCCCGCACGGTCGAGTCCGGGCTTTGTCGGGCGAGGCGACAGGTCTGGTTCAAGGGCGAGTGGGAGGAAGCGGCACGGTACCCCCTGGCGGGGACGGGGTTCCGACCGGGGGAGATTGAGCCATCGGGCGCGGGACCGCAAGGTACCGCGCCGAGATGGTGCGTGGAATCTCGGCCCGACCAAACCACCTCCCTTGAACCGAAAGCCGGACGGATTCAACCTGCAGGCGACCAAACCACCCGAATTCATTGCTCGGCTTTGCGAAGCCGAGTTTAATGATGTCATGACGCACCGAGGCTAGGATATAGCGGACTGTGATGATGATGATGATGATGATGGTGTTTTTGGATTCGAAATTTTGGGATAGCAAATTTTTGATTGGTTGAAATTTGGTGTGCAAAAATTGGTAGGGAGAGATGCCCGATGTGGTGGGATGGCAACTCTGTCATCCCTCACAGCGGGGGCAAAGGAGCACTAGATTTATGGGGTTTATGGCAGTGAAAACTTGCCCGGGAGGGTTTGGATAATGTGTAGGGACCTAGAAGATGACCTTAGGTAACGTTAAGATTAGTTAGTGACAATGATACCTGTAGTGGGGACGCAGGTAGGTTAGTTTGGATGATAATGCCGAGGGAGCGCAATAATGTAAGGGGCGACGGGGAAGCGCAAGTTTCAGAGGGGAGTAGTTAGTTGAGATGATGCCGTGTGTTTGAGGATTGGAAGTGTATTGTGAAAAGTGTGTAAGGAACAGGTGTGATTGCACAGGTGTGCAACTGAACAGGGGTATGGAGCAGTGTTTGAGTGAGTGATGGTGATGTGTGTTGTGTTGACCAAATGGTCCAGGAAGGAAGGAGGGTGCAGGTGGCACCAGGTGTGATTGCACAGGTGTGCAACAACAGGTGTGTGGAGAATGGTTGTGTGAAATACATGGAGTGTGGAATATATGGAGTATTGGAATGGATGGTCATGGAGTGAGTATGGTGGAAACTATGGAGTGGAGTGGATGGTGCGAAGGTGTGAATGGGGGAAGGATGGACCCCCATCACGAATACCCGGGGCGGGTAGTGTAAGTGTTAGGTAGAGGGTACAGGTAAATTGTGGTTGGATATTGGCATCTGTGGTGCGGGTGAAAGAATGGTATTTGGATGGGTGCATTAGTGTTGTGGAAATGGCTGGGCGTGTAGCCTGTTAGTGTGTGTAGTTGGTTTGGGCACTCCACCACTGTGAGGATGTCGGCCAGGTGAGGCCGCAGGTGGGCTCTGGGAGCCGGTAGTTGTGGATGGGGCCCGAGGATCCGGACGGACCCGGGTAGCCCAGTGCCAGAGGGCACCAAGCGGTGACAGAGCCAGGAGGGGCCTTCCCCAGTTAGTTATGTTAGGGTGAGGAGCTAGGTAAGCTCGGGTGGCAACTACAGTGGTGGAGGTGTGCAGGTGGGTAGACCTGCTGGGAGAGCTACACGTCTCAGCCCAGAAATTGTGCAAGGGCACCGGGAGATGAATCGGGGGAGTGAGACCCCAAATTGAGAAGCACCACAGTTTGGTCAATGGGAATTGGTTTTTAGAACCCATAGTGTAAGTTGGCCAATGGATTGGCAGGGAAAGACCCCGGGTAGTGTAAAGTGTGTTAATGTCATTTAGAAAGTAGTTAGGATGAAAATCTCCTTGCACCATCTGCATCCACTCACCTGAGGTGACAGGTACTCCACACCATGCCAGGTGGTTTTTATTATTTTTATTGATGCAGATGTTTGGAATGTGAGACGCATCATGACGTGGGTGTGACATTGTGCCTTGATGTTCCATCTCTTCCTCCTTATGAGGGTTGATGATGAATTGGGTGATGGCAAATTTTGGATAGAGGGATTGTGGAGACGAATTTGGTGTAGGGGAAATATGGGGAAGATGTGACGGTAGTGACGAATTTGTAAATGTGTAGATTTTGTACATATGGGGTAAGGGCAAGGGTAGTGTAGGTGACAGGGGGGGTGACGTACGGTAGGGACGAGCTTTCTCACTTCGCTCTCCGTACGCACTTCACCTTGCATTGCCTTGTTTGAAGTGTACCCTTGTGACCTTACCCCTCGCTCATCTGTCTTTTTCCCCCCTTTTGTCTCCCACCTGAGGACTGTGCACCACGGGGCGCCGAGGGGGAGCGTGCGGAGGTCGTCTTGTGTGCCAGGACCCTCTCAACCAGCATGCATTGCATTGATGGACCGCTGTTCTGCGGCCAAGTACCACTTGATGGACCCCAGGCTCTGGGGCAGGGCACCTCTGTTGGAGACGGGCCATAGTGGCCAGGGAATCTTGCTTGCGGACCTCGGTAAGGTGGCACCTATGCCAAACAGGTGGACCACCCTTAGTTGGCCCCTGTGGCCCTAAATAAAAATGGACACGGTTTGTGTTTTTTATATTTCCAAGTAGGCCGCGTGAAGCAAGAAGACATCGGGAAGAACATCGGCCCCGCAGAGAAGAAGAAAACCACCACCAGTTGTTTTCTTTGTGTGTTTATTACAAACAGTAATGACTGTGCACTGGTTGGTGCTTTTGGGTGCTTTGGGTGCTTTGGTGTTATTGGTACTGGTGCATCGATGCAATGCGTGCTGTCTCCTCCCTCCCAACAGGAATTTCCTTCTCTTTGTTTCCCTAAAAAGAAAAAAAAAAGGAAAAAAAAAACACAGGTCCTGGGTTGCGTTGTAAATAAGAAATAACGTCACTGTAAATAATGCTCCCCACCATAAATGTATAGCTTGAAAACAATTCCGTAATTCGGTTATCCTGTGGGCGCAAATCTGTTAGGCAGGGTGCAATGCAGCAGGGGGACATATTTATTTGTGTTTTAAGATCGTCACACTCAGGGTCAGGTTAATTGTAGAGGGAATTACACCTACGTGTCACACTAAGTTAAAGTTTTGTAGGCCCGAGCACGGGCCTGAAGAAAGGAGGGTGCAGTGTAACAAATTTGAGAAGTGTAACGAATTTGAGAAGTGCAACGATTTTGAGAAAGTGTAACGAATGTGAGAAGTATGGTTTTGTTGTGTGTAACTGACCCTCGTAATGTAAAGAAAGTTCGAAGCTCGTCCTCTTAGTTAATTTCATAAACCTACACACAGGACACGATATATCCTTTTAAATAGTAAGTCCCTTATTCTCTGTAGGCTAAGGATGTGTTTCCCACAAGTTTGACTCTTCATTGCACCGAATTAAATAAGAATAGGCCCTCCGACGCCCCATGGCAGCTTCCAAGTGCCAGGTTTGCCACTTTGCTGCAATTGGCTCTTTAGGCACTTTGCTGTATTTTCATCTGCCTTCCACTTTGCTGCATTTGACTCCATTACGCACGAGGTAACGCCGAAGAAGAAAGGCGGGTCTCCGCCTCGTCATAGAGGGGCGGAGTAAGTCGGCCCCGCTCATCCAACCCAGAACGAGGGGTTTGGCTTGAGAGGACGGTGCGAGAACGCTTGGGGGAGGTTCGTAAAGGGTGAAGGGCGGGGCCAAAATAACCCGCCGCGGGACGCTCCCCAAGCAGATGAGCTTTTACGAGATGAGCTTTTACAGAGATGGGTCCAGGAGATGCGCTGGAGACGAGCAGGTGTGACCGAGCCGCCGTGAGACGTGCCGCGCTGCAGGAAAAGCGGCCCGGGGCAACGCAAGGAGCGCAGGAGGCAGCAGTACGGAGAAAGGAACTTCGCCCGCGCAGTTTGGGACCAAAGCTCGGCTTCTTGACGGCGGTGCCTTCTGGCCCGACCGTGCCCAGTACCCGCTGAACCTTCCTTGCCTCTAAAAGCCACCCATCTCCAAGCCATTCCTTCCGGCCTACATTTCCCCGTGTAAGTGTGATCGTCCGTCTGTCTTTCACGTTGTCCTGGGGTTTATTAATTAAGCTTGTATAGGTAAGCTAATGATTTCACTGTGTGTCTGCTCCTTCCATTTTCTGTATATAACCAACTGCTCTCTTTGCTTGGCTTGTGAAAATAATTAATAAAACCTGTTATTCCTCCGTACGTCTTCTTCTTCTTCCTCTTTACATTCGGTCGCTTTAGAGGTTTCCAAATTGAATATCTGTGGCGCGATTTCGGCCAACGTCCAGGAATCGGGTTAGTCGGGGAAAACTGTTCGGCCGCGGTGCCTCCGCTCGGCAAACCAACATCCTTAACCGCGGACCGTAACAATATATATATATATACTAGACGATCCATGACCCGTTGGGTCAATGTTATTATATATAATTAAGGGGTTACCATGGTTACAGTGGGGGTCAAAGGTCAACCTATGGTGAAGATATATAATTTTCTCACACTTTCTAATAGAGAGGCAAAATGCCATATAAAACTAAATTTACTGGTTCGAATTGCTTTTATTTATCAATCCTCACATAGAAGAGCAGTTTTTAGTAATGAGCAGTGAGGAGAAGACCCCTCAGCCAATGATGCCACCCCTCAGCCAATGATGTGACCCCTCAGCCAATGATGCTACCCCTCAGCCAATGATGTGACCCCTCAGCCAATGATGTGACCCCTCAGCCAATGATGTGACCCCTCAGCCAATGATGTGACCCCTCAGCCAATGATGCCACCCCTCAGCCAATGATGCCACCCCGCAGCCATGATGTGACCCCTCAGCCAATGATGCCACCCCGCAGCCAATGATGCCACCCCGCAGCCAATGATGCGACCCCTCAGCCAATGATGCTACCCCTCAGCCAATGATGCGACCCCTCAGCCAATGATGCCACCCCTCAGCCAATGATGCCACCCCTCAGCCAATGATGCGACCCCTCAGCCAATGATGCGACCCCTCAGCCAATGATGTTGCCCCTCAGCCAATGATGCCGCCCCTCAGCCAATGATGCCGCCCCGCATCCAATGATGCCGCCCCGCATCCAATGATGCCGCCCCGCATCCAATGATGCCGCCCCGCATCCAATGATGCCGCCCCTCAGCGAATGATGTCGCCCCTCAGCCAATGATGTCGCCCCTCAGCCAATGATGTCGCCCCTCAGCCAATGATGTCGCAGCTCAGCCAATGATGTCGCCCCTCAGCCAATGATGTCGCCCCTCAGCCAATGATGTCGCCCCTCAGCCAATGATGTCGCCCCTCAGCCAATGATGTCGCCCCTCAGCCAATGATGTCGCCCCTCAGCCAATGATGTCGCCCCTCAGCCAATTATGTCGCCTCTCAGCCAATGATGTCGCCCCTCAGCCAATGATGTCGCCCCTCAGCCAATGATGTCGCCCCTCAGCCAATGATGTCGCCCCTCAGCCAATGATGTCGCCCCTCAGCCAATGATGTCGCCCCTCAGCCAATGATGTCGCCCCTCAGCCAATGATGTCGCCCCTCAGCCAATGATGTCGCCCCTCAGCCAATGATGTCGCCCCTCAGCCAATGATGTCGCCCCTCAGCCAATGATGTCGCCCCTCAGCCAATGATGTCGCCCCTCAGCCAATGATGTCGCCCCTCAGCCAATGATGTCGCCCCTCAGCCAATGATGTCGCCCCTCAGCCAATGATGTCGCCCCTCAGCCAATGATGTCGCCCCTCAGCCAATGATGTCGCCCCTCAGCCAATGATGTCGCCCCTCAGCCAATGATGTCGCCCCTCAGCCAATGATGTCGCCCCTCAGCCAATGATGTCGCCCCTCAGCCAATGATGTCGCCCCTCAGCCAATGATGTCGCCCCTCAGCCAATGATGTCGCCCCTCAGCCAATGATGTCGCCCCTCAGCCAATGATGTCGCCCCTCAGCCAATGATGTCGCCCCTCAGCCAATGATGTCGCCCCTCAGCCAATGATGTCGCCCCTCAGCCAATGATGTCGCCCCTCAGCCAATGATGTCGCCCCTCAGCCAATGATGTCGCCCCTCAGCCAATGATGTCGCCCCCTAGCCAATGATGTCGCCCCTCAGCCAATGATGTCGCCCCTCAGCCAATGATGTCGCCCCTCAGCCAATGATGTCGCAGCTCAGCCAATGATGTCGCCCCTCAGCCAATGATGTCGCCCCTCAGCCAATGATGCCGCCCCGCATCCAATGATGCCGCCCCGCATCCAATGATGCCGCCCCGCATCCAATGATGCCGCCCCTCAGCCAATGATGCCGCCCCTCAGCCAATGATGTCGCCCCTCAGCCAATGATGTCGCCCCTCAGCCAATGATGTCGCCCCTCAGCCAATGATGTCGCCCCTCAGCCAATGATGTCGCCCCTCAGCCAATGATGTCGCCCCTCAGCCAATGATGTCGCCCCTCAGCCAATGATGTCGCCCCTCAGCCAATGATGTCGCCCCTCAGCCAATGATGTCGCCCCTCAGCCAATGATGTCGCCCCTCAGCCAATGATGTCGCCCCTCAGCCAATGATGTCGCCCCTCAGCCAATGATGTCGCCCCTCAGCCAATGATGTCGCCCCTCAGCCAATGATGTCGCCCCTCAGCCAATGATGTCGCCCCTCAGCCAATGATGTCGCCCCTCAGCCAATGATGTCGCCCCTCAGCCAATGATGTCGCCCCTCAGCCAATGATACCGCCCCTCAGCCAATGATGCCGCCCCTCAGCCAATGATGCCACCCCTCAGCCAATGATGCTACCCCTCAGCCAATGATGCTACCCCTCAGCCAATGATGCTACCCCTTAGCCAATGATGCTACCCCTCAGCCAATGATGCTACCCCTCAGCCAATGATGCTACGCCTCAGCCAATGATGATGATGATGCTACCCCTAGACGACCCATGACCCGTTGGGTCAATGTCAGTTTGAATAGATATGAGAATAGAACTAAAGCGAACGCTGGACATCATCAGGGAGATTATTTGGGCCAGCAAGCCATAAGGCTCACCTCTTCAGCGTTCTAAATCACTTACCTGTGACATGTGATTTCGGCCCTTATCTCCGATCACGTTGACGGAAATCACCACAGGATATCGTCAAGATCCCTCCAAAAGGCTCGTCTTTGTCACATACATCACGCAACGTGCGATCCACAGCCTCGAAACTCTCTCTCCTGATCATAGGACACTCATCCCACACGATGAGTTTTGTACTTCGAAAGAGGTCTGCGATAGTGGAATTTTTATCGATGTTGCATACGCCATCTTCCCTCGGTGTCAGAGGGATTTGGAACCTTGAGTGCGCTGTTCTTCCACCAGGCATGAGGGTAGCAGCTATTCCAGATGAGGCCACCGCAGGGGGCAACTTCTCCACTCGCTCTCACTTTAGAGAGAATCAGGTTAATAAGAAACGTCTTCCCTGTGCCTCCAGGCGCGTCAATGAAAATCATTGATGACTGATTCGTGCGGATTTTGCTATTCGCGTCCATAGACGTGAGGTGTGATTCGTTGTCCGCGTCCGTAGCGCCGTCGGAGGGTTGATACGACATTCTTACTGCAAATAGTATTGTGTTTGTGCTATCGTTTTGCCGATCATCAAATGACAAATAAATTACATTGTGAAAATTAAAGATTTCAAATAAACCTATTTAAAGTGTATGCGCATATAAATAATAAAAAAAATCGAAGAAATATCTCTCGGTAATTTCCTGAAACATATTTTACTTCCGGGTAATAATGTTGAATGAAATGACGAAGATATATACTGTATGCCTGTTATTTTAGGCGGTGTATTTTCGTATATCAACGTGGCGCGATTTTTAAAATATATCTCTGCAATTTCCCGTGTGTGCGTGAATGTTCTCAATTATTTCTTTTACCGAGTCTAAAACCATCGATAAAAATGAAATCAGATGGCAACTTACATTGAAGATAAAGGCGTGAAACAGACTCAATGGCCTTGAAGATACAAGCCTTTCAGAATTCATTTCGTTCTATAAACGGAAACTTTCATTGGATTTTCTTCCCGTTTTTTTTCAACCGAGTCTAAAACTATGTTAGCGACTGTGAAAAATGAAATGATATATCGAATTTGATTTGAAATAAAACTGAGAGAGAGAGCAAGACACCATGGGCCTACAAAACAGGCCTCAAAGCTATGCGAGTTAATAAAATGGTGGATAATACTACTCTCTCAAAGGGGTAAGCCACGCCCCCGGACCGATCGAATGTTACACATACAAACACGCAAGATTTCAATTTTATAATTATATATATATATATTTATATATATATATATATTTATATATATATATATATATATATATATATATATATATATATATTGTTGCGGATATGGAATTTGGCCTCCATATCCGCTTGTAAATATTCCCCTATTTCCCCAATACTCCCCAACTCTCCCCAATCCCCCATTCCCTAGTCCCATTGTCTGTAAACAACACCCAGTAGAGCCGATCTCCCCCTTCTTCCCCCATTAAATGTCGTGCCCAGGTCCACCGCATCACACGTAGACAACTTTCGGACCTCTTGCTAGTTATTCTTAGTCTATGTCAGTTAAGGACTCGTTTCCATTAATTCTGACTCTTCGTTGCACCAGAATGTGATTATATGGCGCCAGTAGTGAGTTTAGGACCTTCCCATACCTCCCCGCATCTCTTCCCCATGAAGAAGCTCCAACAACAACAACTACAACAGCAGAGGGGGGCGGCGCGGGGAGTGTGCGTCCTCACTCCGGCTCGGTTAGCCGCCATTACCCATGTGCGCCGACGGGGTTACCACGAAGGGGCTCCCTGTCGGCCCCTCGTCAAGGGCGGAGCCGGTAACCCCCGCACCCAATGACAAGCAACGGACCGATTCCATCTGGGGCGGAGCTAACGAGCCGAGGGCGTGACTCCCCGCCGGATATACGCGACGACTCACCGGAAGTGAGAGTCAGATGCGCCCCGAGCTTGAGAGAGAGAAGACAAGAAAGCTACCTCCGAGCGCTGAGAGACCTCCTGCATCTGTTGGGCCGCGCTATCCTGTCCCTGAGCACAAGGTGCACCTTGTGCTGGCCATCGAAGACCCGCTTTCCTTGCCATCAATCCCCGTGTGAGTCAGTTTTTGTCCTGTTTATCTGTCGTCTGTCGGGGCTATTATAAGAGTGTGTCTAAGTGCCTACCTTCCTATGTTGTACCTCTCATCCCTGTAATCTGACCTTCCGCCATAATAGAACCTCCTCCGGAGGTCTTGAGAACCGTATCCCTGGTGTCGTGTCATTGTACTCCCAGCCGTGTGTCCTTTCGTCAATTGATTTAGCATAGCGCGATTAGTCAACGTTCGGGTGGAATCGGGTAAGTTTGTTAGGTCGCGGTAACCAACCGCTCGGTCTATAACACCTAGCCGCGATCTATAACAATTGGTGTCGGGAAGTGGGATCGGTCCCGGAGCGCGTTTTTTTTACGCGCTCGAAATTATAAAGGCGAAATTTGATTGTGTTTTACAAAATATAAAAACCCGAATTTTGAAAGTCGCGCTATGGCAGACCAAGTCGGCTGGGGTCCGGTAGAGGAGAGTGAGGCAGGGTCGGTCCAGGACCAAATTGAGGGACGCGAGGAGAGCGAAGCAGCGAGGGTAGCAGACGCACGAAATAGCGTCGTTGCGCCCGATATTGCGGGGGCGCAAAATGGCGCCTCGCTGGTCGCGGCGCCCGCGACCGTGGCAGCGCCCCTGGTGGATTTGAACCTTTTTTTTATACAAATGAAGGCCCTTATGGCCCAGAATAGTGAGCAAATGAGGGTTAATAGTGAGCGATTAGAGGGCCAAATGGGGGTAATGGGGAACCGGATGGATGCTCAGAGTGAGCAATTGGGGGTAATGGGAAGCCAAATGGGGGTAATGAGGGACGAAGCGAGGGGTACCGGTGAGGGGTTAGACAATAATTTTAAGGGATTAGACAAGAAATTTGGGAAGTTAGACAATAATTTTGAGGAGTTAGACAAGAAATTTGGGAAGTTAGACAATAATTTTGAGGGGTTAGACAACGGGATAAAAGAGGTGAGAAATGGGTTAATGGGGGTAGAAAACAGAATGGCCGCTCAAGAGAATCAGATAGAGGGAATGCAAAAGGGGTTAGAGGGGTTAGAAAACAGAATGGAAGGCAAATTGAGGGACATGAGGGACCAAGCGGAAAGGGAAGTTAAACAAATGGGGCAGCAGATAGAGGGGGTCAGAATGGGGGTAGAAACCAAACTGGATGCTCACAGGGAGGAAATGGAGCAGATGAGGGTGGCATCTGGGCAGGAGATGCAAGTGATGGGAGAGGAGATCAGAAGAGGAGTGAGTGAGGAGGTCGGAGGAGTGCGCGAGGAGGTGAGGCACTGTAAGGAGCACATGGAGAAGGAGGTGAGAAAGGGGACTGTAAAGTTACAAGGGGGCATAGAGGACCTAACGCAGGAGGTGGAACAGCTGACGGAGGGACAAAAAGAACTAACGGACCAGGTAAAGAAGAACACAGCGGTAATAGGAGGGTTAAAGGCGACACAGAAAGAACTAAAAGATGACTTGATAGCGACGAAGAGGGAATGTCAGATGGTACGTGAGGGACTGACAACGAGGTTGGACGAGGTGATAGAGGTAATGGAGACGAAGGACCGGCAGGTGAGGACGCACATGGAAACGGTCAAGGTAGCCTTAGAGGATGAGCTTGAGGAGACGTACCGGGGAATAAAAGAGGTGAAGCAGAAATTAGAAGAAGTGGAAGAAGGGGTGAGCGAAATTAAGAAGCGACGGAGAGAGGATAAGAAAGAGATAAAAGAGGAGATAAAAGAATTGGTCCAAAGTCTGTGTTCGGATCGTAATGATGTGCTCATTAACCGGATGAGGGATTCGCAGGTGATGGAGAAAAAGCGAAGAGGAAGAGGACCCGGTGTAAGTGGTGACCAATATGGTCGTGCGTATGATGCGCCAGGTGATTTGATAAGCTTGGGGGTCGAGATAGACCCGGGTGTTCGTGAGAGGCCACTGGTGAAGTGTGCGACAGGTCTGGTGTGCGAAAAAGGAGGTGTGCGAGGAAGTCCGACTCTGGGGTGTGTGAGGAAAAAGTGCGTGCCAAGGAGTGAGGGTGCTGGCGAGAGTGAGTCGGTCGTAGCGCGTGTGCGAGGGAGCACATGGGAGCGCGGTGTGGTAAGTGTTACAGAGGGTGTGACGGGAGAGTGTGCGCAGGAGTGTGCGCGAGAAAGGTGTGTGATGGACAGGTGCATGGGGAAAGAGTGCGCTGTCAAAGGCAAGGAAGAATGCACGCCTGTGGTGAGTGTTACAGAGGATGTAACGGGAGAGGGTGTGCGAGAAAGGTGTGTAACGGACGGGTGCATGAGGAAAGAGTGCGCTGTCAAGAGTAAGGGTGAGTGCGCTGTCAAGAGTAGTGGTGAGAGTAGTACGAGTGACAAGGAGCGTGAGTTGGTTGTGACAGGTGAGCGAGGATGTACACCTGGAATGGAGGGATGCACACCTGGAATGGTAGAGCGTGAGTGGGAATGCACGCTGGAATTGGTAGTGAGGCACGTGGTTGGGTGTGCGAGTGAGAGCACACCTGTGATTGTCACAGAGGAGGTGACCGAGGAGGGGGCGCGAAGAGGTGTGTTGGTGAGGTGTGCGAGCGACGAATGTGTGCCAAGGTGTTCGGTGGTCAGGTGTGTGACCAAGTCTGTGAGTGGAATGAGAGTACCTGGGTGTGTAAGGAAAGGTACGAGGAGCATGGAAACGGCTGGATGTGTGAGCAAGGAACGGGCTGCGGGGTGTAAGCATGCAGGTGAAGCATCGACGTTAAACGGAGCAGCGGTTAGGTCGACTTTTAGCCGAAGCGGGCCCTCGGTGCGTGCCGGGCCTCGCTTTGAACGGCCGCGTCCGTGCTCCACTAGGCGGAGCGGGCAGCGGGATAAGAAGGGTCGTCATGGCGACCACTTTTTGTTGAGGCATTCCGGCAGGTCGAGATCGAGCCATGGGATGGCACCACGCCGGGGTGGTGCGTGGGATCTCGGGCCGGGTAAGCCCCCGTCCCTGCCCCGAATGCGGGACGTGTCCAGCCGCTGGCACGAAACGACCCGCGTTCATTGCTCGGCTTTACGAAGCCGGGCTTTGGACAGGAATTGGCGCACCGAGAGGCATTAGTGAGTAGACTGTGTGATGAGGTTAGTGTTTTGGACCCAAAATTAGAGAAAAAAAAACAAAATTTGATGATTGGCAAAGGATGAGCAGTAATGATTGGCAGATGATGGGCAGATGATTGGCAAATTTTTAATTTGTTGAAATTTGATGTGCAAAATTGGTAGTGTGCGATGGGCCCGGTGGGTAAGAGTGGCATCCCTGCCACCCTTCCCATGTGGGGCAAATGCGCAATAGATTATGGGGTGTACGGCAGTGAAAACTAGCCCGGGTGGGTTAGGTTATATTGTTAGGGATCTAGAGAGATGACCTTAGGTAACGTTAAGTTTAGTTAGTGACTGATACCTGTAGTGGGGACACAGGTAGTTTAGTGTGGATAATAATGACGAGGGAGCGCAATAGTTTAAAGGGATGACTGGGAAGCGCAAGTTCCAGAAGGGAGTAGTTAGATGAGATGATGCTGTGTGAGAACTGGACAGGTGTGTGGAGCAGTGTATGAGTAGTGAGTGTTGTGGATCAGCGCGAATGCGCTCGGGGAGAGAAGGGTGCAGGCGGCACCAAGAGTGAGAGCACAGGTGTGCAAGTGCAGGTGTGTGGAGAGAGTTGGAGTAAGTGGTACGGAGTGGTGTGCATGGTGCGAAGGTGTGAATGGGGGAGGAGTGGACCCCTTTCACGAGTACCCGGGGCGGGTAGTGTAAGTGTTAGGTAGAGGGTACAGGTAAATTGTGGTTGGATATTGGCATTTGTGGTGCAGATGCAGAATGGTATTGTGGATGGGTGCATTAGTGTTGTGGAAATGGCTGGGCGTGTAGCCTGTTAGTGTGTGTAGTTGGTTGGGCACTCCACCACTGTGAGGATGTCGGCCAGGTGAGGCCGCAGGTGGGCTCTGGGAGCCAGTAGCGTTGTGGATGGGGCCCGAGGATCCGGAGGACGGACCCGGGTAGCCCAGTGCCAGAGAGGGCACCGAGTGGGGAGAGCGCCAGAGGGCCTTCCCCAGGTAGTTAGGTTAGGGTAAGGAGCAGGTAAGCTCGGAGGCAACTACAGTGGTGGAGGTGTGCAGGTGGGTAGACCTGCTGGGAGAGCTACACGTCGCGGCCCAGAAATTGTGCGAGGGCACCGAGTGTTGAATCGGGGGAGTGAGACCCCAAATTGAAAAGCACCACAGTTGGCCAATGGGAATTGGTTTTTAGAACCAATAGTGTAAAAGGGCCAATGGTTTGGCCGGAGAAAGACCCCGGGTAGTGTAAAGTTGTTAAAGTCATTTAGGAAATAGTTAGGATTGATGAACCTGTCGCACCACACGCAGCCACTTACCTGTGGTGATGATGACTCCACACCTGTGTTTTCTTTGTTTTGTTGCAGGAAATGAAATTGCTGTGAGGATTTGTGAGACGCATCACGACGTGGATGAGACATTGGGGTGATTCCATCTCTCCCTCCCTAGGAGGGACTGATGATGAATTGGTAATGGCAAATTATGATGTCGAGTTGGAGATGGCAAATTTTGATGAAAGTTGAAAATGGCAAATTTGATTGGTTAGGAGGGAGAGAAGACGAATTTGGTTTATGGGAGGAACGGGGAAGACAGTAGGGATGTTTGTTGATTTGTAAAGTAGATGTTTATGGGTAGTGTTGTGTTTTGTGGATACAGTAAGGGGTAAGGGAGGGGCCATGTAGGTTACCTGGTGGGGGGGGGGGGGGGGGGCGTACGGTAGGAACGTACCTGTCTCACCTGGTTCCCATGTGCCCCCAGTGTGCATCACCTTGTATTGCGTGCACTTTTGCGCCCTTACCACCTTACTCACTTGTCTTTTCTTTTGTCTCCCACCTCCGAGGATCTGGCTTTGGGGCAGAGAGAGAGGAGAGAGAGGTGCTGGCTACGCAGTTGTGGGCCTGCACTTTCGCTGCGTGCTGCCTGGATCGATACACCATATGGACCGCAATGTTTGTGGCCACCCACAATGGACCGCAGTGCTTTTGCGGCCAAGCACCACCCGTGGATGGACCTATGGGTCAACGTGGCACCTATGCCATACAGGTGAACCACTTTTAGTTGACACCACTGAAGGCCACAATACAGAAATGGACGCGGTTGGCGCCTTTCTTTATTGTTTTTGAATGAAGTAAGAAGGCCAAGTGCACCACCCGAAGGCAAGACCAGCGGCAGACCATCGGCCGGCTGCGACACCACACCGTGATTTATAGACACTTTATTGGTGCACCGGATGGTGCTGACTGTGTGATGGGGTGGTGCTTTTGGTGCTTGGAAGGGGTGCTCTGCACATTATTAAAGGCCGTAAGGCCACAGAGCACTCGTGGGTTGGTGTATCGATGCTGGCATGCGTGCTCTCTCTATGCAATAACATCTGCATGTGTTCCTCCAAAGACAGGTCCTGGATCGTAGTGTAAATATCAGCGTAGTCTTGTAAATAATGCTCCCTACCGGCTGTATGTTTAGTTTGCGAATTCTTTCCGGATTCGGTTATCCTGTGGGTGTGTTTCTGTGAGGAGAAGGGTGCAACGTCGCAGGGGGACATATTTACTCATTTGTGAATATCTGTAAAAACTGGCGCACTCAGGGTAGAGTAAATAGTAGAGGGAACTACATCTGAGTGCCACACTAAAATAGGTAAGAATTTATCGGGTCGGGACGCCCCGAGGGTAGAGAAGGGTGCAATGTTGCGGATATGGAATTTGGCCTCCATATCCGCTTGTAAATATTCCCCTATTTCCCCAATACTCCCCAACTCTCCCCAATCCCCCATTCCCTAGTCCCATTGTCTGTAAACAACACCCAGTAGAGCCGATCTCCCCCTTCTTCCCCCATTAAATGTCGTGCCCAGGTCCACCGCATCACACGTAGACAACTTTCGGACCTCTTGCTAGTTATTCTTAGTCTATGTCAGTTAAGGACTCGTTTCCATTAATTCTGACTCTTCGTTGCACCAGAATGTGATTATATGGCACCAGTAGTGAGTTTAGGACCTTCCCATACCTCCCCGCATCTCTTCCCCATGAAGAAGCTCCAACAACAACAACTACAACAGCAGAGGGGGGCGGCGCGGGGAGTGTGCGTCCTCACTCCGGCTCGGTTAGCCGCCATTACCCATGTGCGCCGACGGGGTTACCACGAAGGGGCTCCCTGTCGGCCCCTCGTCAAGGGCGGAGCCGGTAACCCCCGCACCCAATGACAAGCAACGGACCGATTCCATCTGGGGCGGAGCTAACGAGCCGAGGGCGTGACTCCCCGCCGGATATACGCGACGACTCACCGGAAGTGAGAGTCAGATGCGCCCCGAGCTTGAGAGAGAGAAGACAAGAAAGCTACCTCCGAGCGCTGAGAGACCTCCTGCATCTGTTGGGCCGCGCTATCCTGTCCCTGAGCACAAGGTGCACCTTGTGCTGGCCATCGAAGACCCGCTTTCCTTGCCATCAATCCCCGTGTGAGTCAGTTTTTGTCCTGTTTATCTGTCGTCTGTCGGGGCTATTATAAGAGTGTGTCTAAGTGCCTACCTTCCTATGTTGTACCTCTCATCCCTGTAATCTGACCTTCCGCCATAATAGAACCTCCTCCGGAGGTCTTGAGAACCGTATCCCTGGTGTCGTGTCATTGTACTCCCAGCCGTGTGTCCTTTCGTCAATTGATTTAGCATAGCGCGATTAGTCAACGTTCGGGTGGAATCGGGTAAGTTTGTTAGGTCGCGGTAACCAACCGCTCGGTCTATAACACCTAGCCGCGATCTATAACAATATATATATATATATATATATATATATATATATATATATATATATATATATATATGTGTGTGTGTGTGTGTGTGCATATGTGTGCGCAGGTGTGTGAGGCATAATGTTTGTGTCTATTAATTACATACGTGTATTAATTGCGTATGACGTACTGTTGAAATGTACCTTTTAACTCTTTAGACTGCTGAGACCCCTTCGTCCTTTGAAAACCCTTGAAGACCCCTAAGATCCTCAAGACCCCAAAGACCCCTAAACACCCAGAGGACCTAAAAGTCCCCGAGAACCTAAAATGCATTCACACGCTGGATGCGTACAAACTGTTCATGGTGGTGAAAAACCATGCACATTAGCATTGTTCCCAGTGTGAAGATGTTGCAGTCGAAGCAGCTAGGTTGGCAGTGAAACCCAAGAAAAAGCCAAGCATACATATTGATGTCTCATACAACAAGCTCAGGAACAGATCCGGATCCGTGATAAGATCACAGAAAAATGAAATACTTCAAGAAGCTCAACAAACAGTGAAAGAAATGATAATTTCTGCCTCTGGGGAGAAACGATTGGAGCAAACTTATGCTGATGTAACAAAAGCATACTTGGTAAACCAAGCAGGACATGCCAAGTCTTTAAACCGCTGAGACCGCTTTGACATTTTGAAGACCCTTAAAGACTCCCAAGATCCTTAAGACCCAGAGGACCCAAAAGACCACGAAGATCCAAATAACCCAGGACGACCCAAAAGTCCCCAAGGACTCAAAAGACCCACCCCACCCACTCCCCCAGAGTCCGGCAGGCATGTATGCTACAAGGCGATGAAGCCCAATGAAAATTTGGTCCAATGGACCAACGGGCCCTCGAGTATAATTCAAACGATATTTCATAATACCTCATCCCATAATACCTCAACCCATAATACCTCAACCCATAATACCTCAACCCATAATACCTCAACCCATAATACCTCAACCCATTATACCTCATCCCATAATACCTCATCCCATAATACCTCAACCCATTATACCTCAACCCATAATACCTCATCCCATAATACCTCAACCCATTATACCTCATCCCATAATACGTCATCCCATAATACCTCATCCCATAATACCTCAACCCATAATACCTCAACCCATAATACCTCATCCCATAATACCTCATCCCATAATACCTCAACCCATAATACAGGAAAACATAATGTATCTAAAGCTACATTATTGGGTTGCAGGAAATGGTCTGTTTTAGTTTGTTTAGGCGCAAAATAAAACCCCAGGAATCATTGTACCAGATGTTTTTGTTGTTTCATTGAAATACGCAAATGCAATGTTATCAACCACAATGCACAACTTCCAAGAACTTCACAACCTTACTGTAATTATTTATTCACATGCTAATGATATTACTTAATGAAAATGATATTACTTATTACTACAAGCTAATGAACTAACTTAATAAACTTTAAAAAATGAAACTTAATGAATGATATTACTTAAAAAAAGTTACGTACTTGATGTGAGATCAGGTGCGCGAGGACACGCCCCACACACTATGAGCCACGCCCCACACACTATGAGCCACGCCCCACACACTATGAGCCACGCCCCACACACTATGAGCCACGCCCCACACACGGTGAGCCACGCCCCACACACGGTGAGACACGCCCCACACACGGTGAGACAATCCAGGGTGACACGGAACGACAAGTTTGTCCCAGACAAGTGATTGCAATGCCTTACTTCAGGATTTCTCATTTCTTTGTCTTCGTGTTGGCATCTCTGTTGGTGACGATTTTCATGTTCATGAAGCCAGGTTGGTTTCATTCAAATACATTTTATAATTTTGTGGTCAATTGATGAGAAAACAGTTAATCTCACTGCAATATTACGATGTGAAATGATTCATCTTTAAAATTTTGAAGTCGAAAGTGATTTATTTTCGTATCATAAAGTATTTACGGACGGACTGACGGACGACGCGCCATCGCATGAGCTCCGCTAAACTTCGTTCCAGGTGAGCTAACTTCCGCCTGGCATGAGAGCATAGTAGACTTGTTCTCACCCCATCTGATTACAGTGTAGAATTTAAAATCCATTTCGCGTGATATGTTATTCTCCAATAGTTGATCTTCCCCAATATATCTTAAAAGGTTGCCTTTTTGAGGGGAAACACCTTTAGTTGTTATTTATGACTCCCCCATACTTAATGCAGCAAGTTTGGCTTTTATTCAAACTGGCTGCAAATGACCTTTAAGCTCGGCTTTATCTACAACCGAGCTGGATATAACCTTTGATCAATGGTTTAGATTAAATTTACCCACAACTTCTCCCCTTTTGTCACCTCGTGACAAATTTGACAATTTCATTGAAACAATTGATCAATTTAATTCTGCTTTCATGAATAATTCCTTTTCTGTTCGTTTCGGTTCTCAGGTTAATTAATTCTCAAAATTACCTGAAGACCCCAGCCCGAATAGTTTCCATGGGTGTACCCTCTCGTAGTCAGGGCAGGTATGAACAACAAAAATAATCTACAATGCAGGCCACGTGTTCAGCCCTTCATCTGGCAAAATTCCCTTATCCATCACAGCAGTATGTTCATATTGTTCTATTTGCAGGTTTACACACCTTTCTAAAAATTGTGAGGGAGTGTGGAAATCCAATGAGTCAATGCAGACCATGCTTGCACATTTCTTGAAAAGATTCCTCACCTTGCATCATGGTGGAAGTAATTTTCCCAGTTCCTTATGCTGGCATGCATTTGATGAGGCACACCATAATTTAGTGATTAGGAGAGCAGTGCCAATCAATTTCAAGATAGCAGCATCCCACGCTTTTAAGCCAGCATTGTGTCTGGTGCCATCCTATTTTGCATGACACTAGACCTTCTCTTCCTCAGATGCGAGGCCTCAGCAGGGGAGCCCTTTAGTAGACTTGAGTGTGGAATGATGTATTCCGCATCGCTACTACCATCTTAGACAGCACAGTCCTTTTGGGGGGGTGGGGGGGGGGGGGTACTTAATGATAAATATGGTGGATTCATATGGTACTTGTAATGGGTCATATAACTATTAGAAAAGTTAGTTGGTTTAACCCTTAGATGCAGGAATTGGGCATGCATTTGAGCCTTACAAAATGTCCCACAAGGTTTTTGTTTTATTTGTTGTACAACATAGGTTTCAAATTAAATTGAAGAACAGTGTTCACTGTAGAACAGATGCAGGCGTCATCCAGGGGTCAGGCCTCGAGGCTAACCAGGCCCCAAACACGTACGACTAAACTGACCGACTAATACACAATTTTGCACAAAATGCAAAACACGATGGAACCAGAAACACAGTCGTCACATACACAGCAAAACAAAATACTTACCTTAGAGAAAAAAAAACTTAACTTTGATAGCTGTGGACGAGCTCAGACGACACACAACCTCACCTTGGGAACCAAAAACGGAAGTCCGATCCTTATGAGTTATGAGTTATGACACTTGCAACACCAGCCATGCATTTTTCTCCTCCACTAAATAACATATTTGCCGACCGGAGCCGAACACTACCATTGATGCCACCAGCCGAGTCATCGCAAGGGGTGCGAAGAGTAACCATGAGTAACCATGGCGCATTCGCGCTCTCTCTCTCTCTGTTCCTGGCTGCAGTGGAAGGCAGACGCATCCTTCTCTCTGATCCCGGTGGTGCTGGCTTCCTTACGACTGTGCTCCGTGCCGTGTGCGCCTGAAAGACCTCGTCACTTTGTGGAGCATGGGACAGCGGAGGAGAGAGCTCTGGCTGCCTCGCATGGGTGGCTGGCTGCGGCGCGAGTTCCCACCATTGTGCGTTTCCCGCACAAAGACTCGGGGACCCGTTTGACGGATGACAGGGTTCGAGGGCCGCTGGAGGAGACCAGAGCCGAGTCCAAACAACTGCTACGCACCACATTTATTTTTACTTTCATTTATTTATCCCTGTGTCTGTATTTGGATCCGTGCGGAGACGTCTCAATTTAGGGATTTAGTGTTACCTTTTTATCATGTTGCATTTATTTTCATTAAACCTTTATTTGTTGCCATCCCTGTCCCTGGTGTCCCTGGTCCCTGGTGTTGGGTCCCTGGTGGACTAGCCACCTGGTGGACAAGTCCCTGGTGTTGGGCTTGCGCCTAGGGTGCCAGCTTTGGATCCAAGGATCCTAGGTTCGAATCCCGGTCGATCGCTGAATTAACGCCAGGGGGGTTGACTCAGCCTGTCATCCTTCCGAGGTCAGCTAATTGAGTACCAGTTCACTGGTAATTCCCTGTGTCGTAAAAAGGCAACAAACAGGGTTGGCGGCAGGAAGGGCATCCGGCCGTAAAACATTGCTTCAAAAAGGGGACCAAAAAACAACAACAACCACGGTCCCCGAAAAGGCCAACCCCCGCTTTGCGGGGAAAAATGGCCTCTAAACGGTGGTTTTTAAACCTTTATTTGTTACCTTTTCCATTTCGTGTCTGTCTTGTTAAAATCTGGCATGGGTTCGAGGATGCCCAAATGAAACCCGTGCAGGTAAGCCTTGTAACCCTCCACCCCCGCGCGTGCAAAAGGCACCGCCATAGTTTGAGAAAACGCCTTGTAGTTAAAGCTCGGTTGGCCATCCGTCACCCAGGGAAGTTAATCCCGGGGACACGACAGTATTTAAGCAGATATAGCTTTTACAGTCATCTCAAAGCAGCAAGAACATCTGTTTCCTGTTTATTCAACAGGCAGCACCAAGCAGTTTCAAGCAGACAGTCAAGGCCAGGTGCATTGGCAATTCCTTTTTCAAGCAGAACAAGTCGCTTTGTGAAATAATATTAGTTCGTGGCTTTTTCCAGCAGCTAGATTTTAAACCCAACGTTTGTTCAATTAGAATTCGGAATTAATTTCTAAAGTGTTTTAAATTGCTCCTCCACAGGGGTAAGGTGTTCTATGAACACTCCAGTTTTCAATGTTTTCATTTCCAATTTAATATATGTCAAATGGACAATGTGATGGCTTTCAATTGATTTATAAATGAACAGTGGATTTGAAAATGATGTGGAAGATGAAAAAGAATGATGCCACCAATGTCAATAGGAAAAATATTTCTTCCTTCTGTTACATATTACCTCCACCAAACCCCGGTTACGGTGCACCTCAGAGTCTGCAGCAGGAAAAGATTTGTTATTTTGAGTGTTCTAATAAACCATGGTAAAACCACACCAATGCAATTGTAGAACAAAACAAGTAATTGTATTAATAACTCTCACATACACAATAACAACACTCTTAACGAAAGTACAATGAAAATATCACTTGCATCAAATGAACAATACATATGATGGTACCCATTGCCGGATTAACCATTAGGCAGACAAGGCATGTGCCTTAGGGCCAGCCAAAAATTCGGGCCACAAAAATGGCCCTTTTGTGCATTGAAAGTGATTTGCTCCGAGAACTGGACTTCAGTTAAGTAATTGAAGAGTTTGCAGTTGTAAACGCGCGCAAGGTTACAATCTAAGGTCTAGTAAACTGTAAAGCAAAGTGCCAAATCTGTGTGTGTTGTCATGCATATATTCATACATTGCAAATTGTATAGTCTAAACTAGTTTGAAAGTAGTTTCTTTTCACATTAAATATTTGTCTTTTTTTGTATTAAATATTTTGTTCATGAATCGGTTCATCTTTTGTCTGGGCTCCATTTCCATGAGCCCGAGATCTAATTTAAATTGTTCAGGCCATTCTCTAAAATTTCAAAATGTGCCTTAGGGCCAGCCGAGGCTTAATCCGGCACTGATTGGTACCATCATTCCCCAATGCTCTCAAAGCAATAAACTCACGATACGCCAAACAAACATGAGTGGAATGTAACATTCCCCAAAGTCTGTGCACGGATCCAAACGCTGGTTGAAGCCGTGCAGAATGACAAAACAACAAGCAGGTATTGGCGCGACTGTGGATGAGGAGTTACGAGGTGAGAGGTCGATATGGGAATTGAGCCGATATGGAATCCAACGGCAATCCACACGGTGAGGTCGATATGGCAATCCCAATGACAAGACAAGATGCACCAAGCTGACAGCCTCTTCGAGAACAAAATGGCGTATCGGCCTGTAATGGAGGCGCTGGCTCCCTCCAACAATGACTCACTCTTGGTGATAAAACCTGAGACTCAGGTTTAATAATTGCACTCCCAATACATGACGATGTCGCGGGCAATCCCTTTCCTGGGAAGCCTCAACTCATTCGCCACCAACATAAAAAAGTCCACTCGCAGCCTCGATGCAACTCACGGCTCTATCTCCCTCTCCTCTCCCTGCCGAATGCCGATTGCCGATAACGACTCTCCCAAGCTCCTCCTCTTTGCCGTTTTCTTCCGGTTTGTTTGCCGCGTATTCCTTTTTCCTTCACAAACACTTATTTTCACTTTTTACTAAAGTCATCTCCATTTCACACAAAAATCTTAACAACAATATTACCTGAAATTAAAAATCCTACAAGTATAAAATGGAAGTGACGGATCCATAACGCTTCAATTACAACCAATTAGCCACACTTTCAACAGGAAATAACTTGGTCCTAAAACTACATAAATGAATTGGTCCTAAGTTGGTCCTACCTACTCCTGTACAGCTTGTAATTGTACTAAATGAGCATAAATTGTGTTACAGGTCCTTTTGGAAGCAAGTGGAAGGTTGACACACAGCGAGAAGTAGCCAACAACATCCAAATGGAACAAATAAGACGGAAAGCCATTATTAAATCTGTCTGCAGGCAGAAGAACAGTCAAAAAAGGTAAACAAATTATCGTGAATATACATGTACACAACACAGTTTCCTTCATTGTTACACGACTTGAGATGAATGTTAATATAAGAACAACAAGGAAATAAATAAATACGAGTGTAAAAAAATATTTTGCTATTATCTCAGAAAAAACCTTCTGAAAAACTGCTGCTCCAAATAAGACTCCACACGACATAACACTGGAAAACAAAGATTTTGCTACTGGGGTAGAAACATATGTTCTCGACTAAATCGAGTATGCTGATTCTGAATGTGGTCAGAATTTTCTTAGCAGGTCAGGATTTGGAGTTATACATATGGTCCAATTACAGTAGCTTACTCTGGGGGGTGATTTTGAGTGAGCATAAATTATTAGTTTTTTGTTTCAATTACGCTTCAATTACAACCAATTAGCCACACTTTCAACATGGAAATAACTTGGTCCTAAAACTACATAAATAACTTGGTCCTAACTTGGTCCTAACTAACTTGGTCCTAACTAACATAACTTGGTCCTAACTTGGTCCAACAATAAATTATCCACAACTGTTGTAGAATATTAGTTCTCATAAAAAGAGCTTTGGAATGCACTTTAAATTATTTTAAATGGATGAAAACTGACCAAGGTATGAATTTTTAAGTAAAATTTTCCACACGGCATTACAATTTTGTGTGCCGCTTCCATGCTGAAGAGTTAATAACTTGATACTAAAATGTTTAAAAACAATGTATATATTTACCCTGCGCTCGCGCAGCGAAAAGCAGGGTTCGGCATTCGGGTGCGTACGTGTGGCGCACATGCGTGCGTGTCTGAATTTTAAAAATTCATTTTCTCAGCAACCGTTGGTCCGATTGACACGCAACTTTACCACAGGAGTGCCTTCGCCTGTATAATTTTTTTATTCATAATTATGACGTCATAGGTCATGTGGTACAGATGCCATCTTGGAAAAAAGTTACACCTCTATATCTCCCAAACCACTCAATGGAAAAAATTGAAACATGGCTCATTGTCAAGTACTTCCCATGGGGAATAAGATATGTCGATGATGATGTCATCGGTGCCTTCATTATGACGTTATAATTCGACAAGTACAACGCTTGATCTGATCAGTATGAAAAAGAAAATTCCTCTGCAACTGTTAGTCCGATGGATGCGAACTTTTAAGAATATGAGCGGCTCCTCCTGTATAAATTTTTTTTATTGATAATTATGACGTCATAGGTCACGAGGTACATGCGCCATCTTGGAAAAATCGAAAAAAGTTGCATCTCTATATGTCCAAAACCGCTCCATGGAAAAAATTGAATCATGGCTCATTGTTAAGTACTCCCATTGGGGAATAAGATACGTTAATGATTGTCATCCATACCTTAATTATGACATCATTATTCGACAAGTACAACGCTTGATTCGATCAGTATGAATTTTTTTTCTCTGCAATTCTTGGTCCCATTGACACGAAATTTTCACCAGAGGAGCACCTCCTCCTGTAAAATATATTAATGATAATCATGACGTCATAGGTCATGTGATACAGGCGCAATCTTGTAAAAAAAAAAAACGTTGCACCTCATTATCTCCAAAACCGCTCTATCGAAAAAATTTCAACGTGGCTCATTGTAAAGAACTCCTTAAGGGGAATAAGTGTTGTTAACTATTACGTCATTGGTGCCATAATTATGACGTCATAATTTGACAGGGACAATGCTTAGTCTTATCAGTTTGAAATTTATTGAGCATGATCTACGCAACAATTATATTAGAGAATATAAATTTATGACGTCATCGCTCATGGGTCTGGCACCCTATTGGATCAAAAAAGAAAAAAAAAACGTTCAAAAACAGAAGAGTTGGCTCGCACCAAGTTGACTGCGCAGGGGTAAGTATTCTATGAATACCATCTAGTTCAAGAATGTATCAAGTTTGGAATTCATATCATGCTAATAGTATCAATATATTTTCAGGTTATAACCTAATATATTTTTACTGTATATTTTCAGGTTAGGCATATTATGTTACTACAGGAATCATGAATATGTGAGGCTATGTGAATCACCCTGATAACTTTTGTTATATATCTGTGGGAAATACACTCCACGTAGCCAGTGCAAGAACCTTACCAAGAGGGTGAAAGCTGCTTACAAATATTATTTTGAATGTAAAGTTGGAGACTAAGACAAGAGCTGGGCACCTCATGTTTGCTGCACCATGTGTAACTCGGGCTTACGCAGTGGTTGAGTGGCAAAAGGAAGGGAATGCCTTTTGCTGTGCCAATGATATGGTGTGAGCCAATGAATTATCACACTGACTGCTACTTTTGTATGACAAATATTGCTGGTTTCTCAACGAAAAACAAGTAAAAAATTGTATATCCAGATTGTCAGTCTGCTCTGAATCCGGTCCCCCATTACTTGGATTCTCCTGTGCCAGTTCCACCAGAAGCTGCTGCAGATGAAAGCGATGGCAACTCTGACGATGCTATGGGTGATATGGATGAACTGAATGAACCTGAATCTGAAGAAAAGAAGCCACATTTGCTTAATCAAGCAGCATTAAACGATCTGGTGAGAGACCTGTCATTGTCAAAGGAGAAGACTGAAGTGTTGGGCTCCAGACTACAGCAATACAGCAATTAAGATAGAAAATGATGTTTGTTTCTTTGCTGATGTTAATGGCCTAATGCATGAGCTAAGAAACAAACACGTGCCCGATGAATGGAGACTCGTCATAGACTCCAGCAAAGTTAGCCTCAAAGCTTTTTTGTGCACAATGGTAACAAAAACCTCCTCTGTTCCTGTAGCTCATGCTGTCGGCATGAAGGAGACATACGAGTCCATGGAAATCCTTCTAAAAGTGATTAAACACTCTGATCATAAGTGGAACATTTGCAGTGATCTAAAAGTGATTTCTCTTCTCCTCGGACTGCAGCGGGGGTACACAAAATACATGTGCTTCTTGTGCCGATGGAACAGCTGCGATGACAGCAATCATTATGTTGTAAAAGACTGGCCTGAAAGGCATGAGCACATATTTAGCAGGTACAATGTGCATCATAAGCCATTGGTAGACCCCCAAAAAGTCTAACTTCTACCACTTCACCTCAAACGTGGCCTGATGAAAAACTTTGTAAAGGCATTGGATCACGACGGTAATGGCTTCCAATATCTCAGAGAGAGGTTTGGCGCAGAGAAAACTGATGCTAAACTCAAAGCAAGCATTTTCGTTGGGCCCCAGATCCGAGAACTGATGTGTGATCCCGAGTTCAAAAATAAACTGAACCCACTTGAGTTTGCAGCATGGGAAGCTTTTTGTTGGTTGTGCAGAACTTTCTTGGTAACCATAGAGCTGAAAAGTATTGTTACAGGCGTCGGGGATGAGGACCTGAGTCCCAAACGTCACTCCCGACCGACTAAGTGTGTTATAGGGTGACTAATGTCAGCGACTCTAAGTACTATCCCCAACCCGCCGGGCCGGGGCCCGCAAGCTGGCCGAGCGGTTTTTGGAAGCTTGAACGTTTGGCTTAGTGCAAAGAGTTTAACCTGCCACACAGGCAGCTCATGGGAGCTTGCAAGCCAATCCGAAAAATGTCAATCAAACAAAATGAAGAACAATAAATTTACTTCACAGAATGCAAAACGATGCAATAAGCAAATCATATAGGTACGACGATGGACTTAATTAATTAACAAGCGTTACGCCTAGGTCCCCCGTCGGTGAAGTGATGTGAGTTGACAAAGTGGAAGACACAGAAAACATGCTATGATATGATATTTCGCTCACAAGGTTCAGACATACATGGAGGCGGCCATCTTGGATTTTCAATCTTTTGATTTCAATTTTCAATCCACCCAATTTTCAATAGCGTTCTTCCTTGTGCCGAGATACACTCACACACCAAATTAGAAGTAGGTACTTCGCTTATCTTTCAAGATATTCTTCTCACAAGATTCAGACATACATGGCGGCGGCCATCTTGGATTTTGACGTGGCGACCCAATTTTCAATAGCGTTCTTCCTTATGTCTCGATACACCCACACACCACATTAGAAGTTGGTACTTCGCTTATTTTTCAAGATATTTCGCTCACAAGTGTCGGACATACATCGTGGTGGCCATCTTGGATTTTGACGTGGCGACCCAATTTTCAATAGCGTTCGTCCTTATGCCTAGATACACCGACACACCAGATTAGAAGTTGGTACTTCGCTTATTTTTCAAGATATGCAGGTTACAAGGTTCAGACATACATGGCATCAGACATACATGGCGGCGGCCATCTTGGATTTTGACGTGGCGACCCAATTTTAAACAGCGTTCTTGCTTGTGCCTAGATACACCCACACACCAGATTAGAAGTTGGTACTTCGCTTATTTTTCAAGATATTTCGCTCAAGGTTCAGACATATATATGGTGGTGGCCATCTTTGATTTTGACGGTGCGACCCAATTTTCAATAGCTTTCTTCCTTATGCCGAGATACACCCACACACCAAATAGAAGTTGGTACTTTGCTTATTTTTCAAGATATTCATCTCACAAGTTTCAGACATACATGGCGGCGGCCATCTTGGCTTTTGACGTGGCGACCCGATTTTAAAAAGCGTTCTTCCTTGTGCCGAGATACACCCACACACCAGATTAGACGTTGATACTTCGCTTATTTTTCGAGATATTTCGCTCACAAGTTTCAGACATATATATGGTGGCGGCCATCTTGGATTTTGACGTGGCGACCCAATTTTCAATAGCGTTCGTCCTTATACCGAGATACACCCAAACACCAGATTAGAAGTTGGTACTTCGCTTATTTTTCAAAATATTCATCTCAAGTGTCGGACATACATCGTGGTGGCCATCTTGGATTTTGACGTGGCGACCCAATTTTCAATAGCGTTCGTCCTTATGCCGAGATACACCCAAACACCAGATTAGAAGTTGGTACTTCGCTTATTTTTCAAGATATGCAGGTTACAAGGTTCAGACATACATGGCATCAGACATACATGGCGGCGGCCATCTTGGATTTTGACGTGGCGACCCAATTTTAAAGAGCGTTCTTGCTTGTGCCTAGATACACCCACACACCAGATTAGAAGTTGGTACTTCGCTTATTTTTCAAGATATTTCGCTCACAAGGTTCAGACATATATATGGTGGCGGCCATCTTGGATTTTGACGTGGCGACCCAATTTTCAATGGCTTTCGTCCTTTTGCCGAGATACACCCACACACCAAATTAGAAGTTGGTACTTTGCTTATTTTTCAAGATATTCATCTCACAAGTTTCAGACATACATGGCGGCGGCCATCTTGGCTTTTGACGTGGCGACCCGATTTTAAACAGCGTTCTTCCTTGTGCCTAGATACACCCACACACCAGATTAGATGTTGGTACTTCGCTTATTTTTCGAGATATTTCGCTCACAAGTTTCAGACATATATATGGTGGCGGCCATCTTGGATTTTGACGTGGCGACCCAATTTTCAACGGCGTTCATCCTTATGCCGAGATACACCCACACACCAAATTAGAAGTTGGTACTTCGCTTATTTTTCAAGATATTCATCTCACAAGTGTCGGACATACATCGTGGTGGCCATCTTGGATTTTGACGTGGCGACCCAATTTTCAATAGCGTTCGTCCTTATGCCTAGATTCACCCACACACCGGATTAGAAGTTGGTACTTCGCTTATTTTTCAAGATATTTAGGTTACAAGGTTCAGACATACATGGCATCAGACATACATGGCGGCGGCCATCTTTGATTTTGACGTGGGTTGTACCCACACACCAAATTCGAATGTGGTCCTTCGCTTACGCACACACGCACTCAAGGACGGACGGACACATGGACGGAGGGGAAAGCCATAGTCCCCCTTTCGCTCCGCTGAGCGACGGGGGACAATAATGACAGATTGAAACGATCAACACAGGCCACATACAACCGAAACGAAAGGCCGACACAACATCCACACACAACATTCTATCTAACCCAGGGAAGGGAAGGGAAGCAAAGTAATAGCCGGCGAAGCCGGTGTTGTGAATGAACGTGTACGTATTATGTTGAAAAGCCAGATTTTGCTGGATCCCTTGAGAATTTCGAAGCTTTGACGCACCAAAACGCCCTATGGAGGCCGCCATCTTGCGGATGCGGAAGTATGCATAACAATTGCGAAAAAGTTCAATATGAGTTTGTTTCACCCGTCTGTTTTTGATTCACAATCTAATGCACCTCTAATTTGTAATTAAAATACTTTAAGACCAACCTCGTTCCCTGGGCCCGCACGGGCCCTGGTTATCTTCAACGAAAATCGTCCCCAAACACTGGAACCAATGAGATTCGAGCATTTTAAAAAACATTTCAAAAAAGCTTTTTACCACATTTCGGACGCTGAAAACGGCGTCAAACATTCTAAAATTGACGAAGAATTATTTTTTAGAAATCTCGCGGCCGTAGGGGTTAGTTTTTCACGGCCGGAAATATCCGAAGTTGAGACGGAATTCACCCAATTAATCAAGAAGGAAATTTTAATCTCATCCAGAATGCAAATGGTGTCATTTTGAACTAGGTACGGTACCTACTACACCTACCAACTACCAACTACCTAACCTACTGATGCCATAGTGATGGGTAAAATTGCGGCTTTGCAGTCGGGTACTAGTAAAATAATATTTGCAGGGAATTTAAATAAAACGGGATATGAGGATGGGGATGGAATGGGGTTGAGGCCTGTTTGAAGAGCAGGTTCATCAACGTTCGTCAGAGCGGGACTTGGCGGGAACAAACGTGAATGGACCAGTCAGCACGCCCTGCGACTCCTTTCTCCTTTGATCCCTTTCCTTTCGTCAACCTCCTTCATACAACACAGCAAATCCCTCAGCTCAGAAAGATCGTAGAGGTCGAGTCTCTCACACCAACAAGCTCTCTGAAGCCGTTCACACCACGAGCAAGGATCGCTTTTTCACCACCCCACCAAGAGCCACTCTTCTTCTTCTCTCTATTCTTTTCCCGCACTTTCTCTTGCTTGAAAGCAAAAGGGTTGAATCCTTCCTAAAGCTGTTTTTGTGCAACACCACCAACAGTCAAAATCATATGGCGCAAAGGGAGTCGATATGGGGTAAACTTTAAGAAAAAGGAAAAAGAAATAGGAAAAGGTCCTATTTGGGGATCCACAGCTGAACTGGCACTTCTATGCAATACACCCTAAACAACACGACTCCTAAATGATTGACATTCCCACAAATGTAACAGTATTCTGAATTAGTGGATCACATGCAAAAGGCATATCAGCGAATGGGCTGTAGGATATCTCTTAAAATGCACTTCTTCTTGTATTCTCATCTTCATTTTTTCTCACCTAATCTGGGTGAGGTAAGCGATGAGCATGGCAAAAGGTTCCACCAAGACATTTCGGTCATGGAAATTAGGTATCATAAAGGCCAGTTCAACCCAAACATGATGGGTGATTACTGCTGGTTCTTACAACGTGAGACCAATTCCACACACAAGCGCAAGAGCAAGTGTCTCACACACTTCTGAACACGTCTGAACAGGGCCGACGCTGACTAGATTGCAAGTTAGAGTGTAAACCTGAAGTGTTGTTCCTGAAACACTCACAATGGAGCAGATTTAACAATTAAGTTTACACCCTTGCGAAGATTACCATGTTCTAATGTTTTATTAACTTCTTTTTCTGCAACTTGTTTATGTTCTTGGTTTGTATACTAGACATTATACACGGAGATTAATCCTTGTTATAATATTATTTATGACGTGAAAGTAATTACTAATCACTTTTTTTTTCTTTTTCTTTTTTTGTATACAGAGTCGAGGCTCGTGAAAGAGCTAACATTTATCAAACAAACAAATCAAACAAACAAGCAAACAAAGTATATAAAAAGGGGAGCGGTCGACAAGATGGGGAGAGAAGGGGAGGAAGCACACAAACACAACACCCGAGAGCAGGGACATCGGGAGATGTTTTTGGAGGGGGAGGGCCTGGGGGGAGGCAGGATAGGTATAAAACGCAAGGACACCAAGGACTTCCAGGAAAGAAGTCAAAAGTCACCTCAAAAAAGTGGTTTGGGGTGAAATTAGCAGGGGTAGAAAAGATCAAGGTTTTGGATTGGGGAAGATAAGAGGTGGTGGTGAACAGCCGTTTTAAAGACCTGGAGGGAGGAGTGGGATTGAAGAGAGTGAGGGAGTTTGTTCCAGAGGTGGGGAAAAGAGGAATGAAGGAGTGAAGGTGAGCAGAGAGTCTTGATTTTGGCAGTTTAACCACAAGAGGGTTGCAGGCAGATCTTGTGCGACCTGCAGGAATATTTGGGGGACAGCCCAGAGAGAGCTGGGGGAGCAAGGCCGGAGAGGAGCCTTTTTTAAGTTGTATACTGAATCGAGGCTCGTGAAAGAGCTAACATTTATTTCACAAACAAATCAACCAGACAAACAAAATATATAAAAGAGGAAGCGGATGACAAGATGGGGAGAGAAGGGGAAGCACACAAACACACAAACACACAACATTTGAGAGCAGGGAGAAGTGTGGGAGGGAGAGGGCTTGGGGGCAAGAGGCGTCGGAAGGGGGGGGGGGGGGGGAGAGGTATAAAACACAAGGGGACCGAAATTAGCGGGGGTAGAAAAGATCAAGGTTTTGGATGGGGGAGGATAAGAGATGGTGGTGAACAGCTGTTTTAAAGACCTGGAGGGTGGAGTGGGATTGAAGAGAGTGAGGGAGTTTGTTCCAGAGGCGGGAGAAAAGAGGAATGAAGGAGTGAAGGTGAGCAGAAAGTCTTGATTTTGGCAGTTTAACCATAAGAGGGTTGCAGGCAGATCTTGTGCGACCTGTAGGAATACTTGGGGAACAGAGCCGAGAGAGAGCTCGGGGGGGGGGCAAGGCCAGAGAGGAGTCGGTAGAAGACGGAAATATCACCAACCTGCCTGCGGTGAGTGAGTGAAAGGCCCTTGGAGCTAGCTTCATCGCGGGAGATTCCAATAGAAGACGGAAAGACCACTAACCTGCCTGCGGTGATTAAGTGAAAGGCCCTCGGAGATAGCGTCATCGCGGGAGATTCCAATGATTCTGAACGCTTTGGTTTCAACAGCGTGAAGACGAGCTAGGTGTGAGGCAGGAGCACCAGCCCAGAGGGGAGAGCAGTACTCCATTGAGCTGCTGATGAAAGCCTTGTATGTGGTGAGGAGCTCAGGTGTGCCAAGGAAGGACTTCGCACGACGGAGGATGCCCAGTCGGCGACTGGCTTTGGAGGCCAGCTTGGAAATGTGGTTTTCCCAGGAAAGATCATGGCAGATAGTGAGACCCAAAAGCTTGAGTGACAGAACTTCTTGGAGAGGACTATTCAGAAAGTAGATGGGAGGGTTGTCCAGTCGGTCTTTTTCGGAGAGACATCGCAAGAGTGTGAGATTTGTCAGGCTTGAAAGACATGTTCCACTTGTTTGCCCAGTCTGTGATTTTGTCCAGGTCTGCAGAGAGTGAGGAGGCTGCAGACTGCCGATCTGAGGGATGAGGAATGGAGCGGCAGAGAGTGGAGTCATCAGCAAAGAGATAGAGAGGATTTTCAAGAGAGTCAGAGAGATCATTGATGAAGACCAGAAAAAGCACAGGGCCCAGAACACTGCCTTGGGGAACTCCAGCCTGAACAGAAAGAGGAGATGAGAGAAACCCATTCAGGGCCACACGTTGACTACGACTAGAGAGGAAGTCCACCAGCTATGCGTGGAGATTTCCATGGATACCAAAGGAGGAGAGTTTGGTGAGCAGAGCGGGGTGCCAGACCGTATCGAAGGCACGTGATATGTTGAGGGAGACAGCTCTAATTTCCTGTTTGGCATTGAGGACCTCCATCCATTGTTGAGACAGCAGAAGCAGCATGCCCAGAGTAGAGCGACCTGGTCTGAAACCAAATTGATGATCAGAGATCAAGCCATTGGAGAAGAGGAAAGATTTCATATCTGAAGCAATGATGGATTCCATGACTTTGCTGATAATTGGGAGAAGGCTGATTGGTCTGTAGTTGCTAGGATCTGTTTTTGCACCTTTTTTGTGCAAAGCGGTGATGTTGGCTGATTTCCAAGCAGATGGCAGTTGACCTTGAGCAAAAGAGAGGGTGAAGAGAACAGAGAGAGGGAGTGAAAGAGCAGAAGAACAGGATTTTAGGACCCGTGGGCTGATGCCGTCAGGTCCAGTTGCAGAATCAGAGTCGAGGGTTGACAGAAACTTTTCCACCTTGTCAGGAGGAAAGGACACGGAGTTCAGGAGCAGCTGGGTACGACTGGGTATGGAGGGTACAGAGAGGGATGGGTTTGGGACACAAGATTTAGAGGCAAACACAGAGTTGAGGCATTCAGCTTTTTCACGTGCGGAGTCAGCTGTGTAGCCATTTGAGGTAAGGGAGGGGATGGAGGGGGAACAAACACCAGAAACAGATTTGACCAGACGCCACCAGGATTTGGAAGAGGGAGACAGATAAGAGAGTTCGGTCTTGAGAACGGAGAGATATTGTTTCCTGGCTCTCCTGAGGGTGGACACACACTTGTTTCGGGCTTTGTGAAAGGAAATGAGATTTCCTTCCGTTGGATTTGCTTTCCAGGAGACGAAGGCAAGTTGTTTCTGGGCAACAGCCTCACCACAAGATTCCGTGTACCATGGATGGGAGGAAGGGTATGACAACTGAAGACGAGATGGGATAAATCTGTGCATGAGAGAGAGCAATTTACTTTGGAAGAATTCCCAGGATGAGTTGATGTCAGAGGTGGTCGAGATGGGAGACCAGTCCAGATGACTGATGGCTGCTTGAAGACCGTGCCAGTTGGCCTGAGTGAAATGCCAGACTCGTCGACGCTGAGCAGGCTCCCTGAGAATGGTCAGAGAGATGTCACTTTAACAAGGACATGATCAGATGATCCTATTGGAGCAGAAGAAGAGCAGCAGACATTTTCAGGGAAGTTAGTCATAACCAGGTCCAGAAGAGAAGATGCTCCATTGACTGAGATCCGGGTCGGGAAATTGACAGATTGTGTCAGTCCCAGTGAGTCGCAGAAGTCCTTTGCTGAGGAGCCATGGCTGGTGAGAGAGGTACCCACACCCAGCCAACTGGCATGGTGACAATTGAAATCACCACATATGAGGAAGAGAGAGTTGGGATTAGTAGATAGAAGTTGGTCCATATTATCAGACAGCGAGATGTAGATGGAGTCATCACTGTTTGGTGGACGGTACAACACACATATGAACAAGAGGTGGGAGCGAAGGGGAAGCCATAGCCAGAGGTATTCCTGGGGTTTAGGTGGAGAGAGTGCAGTGCATTGCGAGTGAGGAAGAGAGTTTTTGATAAAGATAGCAACCCCACCTCCAGGATGAGGCTCAGGTCTATCATACCGGAGGAGGGAGTAACCCGGGAGAGATACTAAGGAATCAGAGACATCATGAAGGTGGAAAGTTTCTGTTAAGCAGATCACGTCTGGTTTGACAGAAGCAACCTGTATGGAGAGATCAGTTAAGTTTGAACGAAGGCCCCGGATGTTTGAGGTCCATACCGTTAATGAAGAGGAAGGGGGAGCATCGGATACAGAACAGGGGGGAGGAGGGGTAGGGTAAGATGTGGAAGAGGTGGAAGAGGTCGGGAGAGCTGTTGAAGGTGCGTCAGAGATTTCAGAATAGCTCGGAGAAAGGGAAGGATGGGGCGGACAAAAGGTTTGATGGTGATTGGGTGAGGGACAATGAGGTGTTATTTGAGGAGGGGGAAGAGCGAGGCAGAAGGTTGGGGGAGATGGAGGTGAGAGTTGGAAGGGGGAAGAAGCGGGGAGGACGCTTTGAGGAGGGGGAGTGAGAGGGGGGAAATTGAGAAGAAATGAGGGTGGGGAGATTTGAAGGGGAGGGGCGAGGGGGGACTTTGGGAGGGAAGGGACAAGGGGAGGGATTTGAAAGGGATGGGATATGGGGGAGATTTGGAGGGGAGGGGTGAGGGAGGAGTCTAGGAGGGGAGGGGCGAGGGGGAGTCTTGGAGGGGAGGGGTGAGGGGGTAGTTTAGGAGGGAGGGGGCAAGGGGGAGATTTGAAAGGGATGGGTGATGGGGAGGATTAGGAGGGGAGGGGAAAGGGGGAAGATTTGAAAGGGATGGGTGATGGGGAAGATTTGGAGGGGAGGGGTGATGGGGAACATTTGGAGGGGAGGGGTTATGGGGAAGATTTGGAGGGGAGGGGTGAGATTGGATTTTAGAAAGTGTACGATTAATGGGAAAACGAACATTTATTGCAAAATGAGTTTCTTGTGACCTTCGAGTCAAAAATACGTTTAAGGACGCTGGATGGAGGATGGAGTGCAAGAGAGTTTAGGGAATGTAGAAAAAAGGCACTATAAGAGATGGAATTTTTTTTTGGGATGAATAGATTTGGTGAGCAAGTCGAAAGCAGCCTTTCAAAAGAAGAAGAAGAAAAAGGTGTTATAATATACGACGGAATACAGAACTTGAGGGGAAAGTGTAAACATTGTAAGGTTAATAACAGTGAAAACTATCTGGGGAAATGGGGGAGAAACACGTGGTCGAAGAACGAACGAACGAATAAGAACGAATAAACGAATGAGAACAAAGAATAAGAACAGAGAAGGAAATGTTTTTTTTTTTTGTTTTTTAGTTGAGATTTACACAAGGAAGTAGGCTATGGGGTGAAAAGACTGGGAAAACAGAGAACGAAAGTTATTGGAGCACAAACGACGGACCGCTGAGAGAAAAACAAAGCCTCAAGGTTGTACACTGTACAAGGCCTCAAGACACGACACGAATTAAAACGATTTTCAATACAGGTATGAAAGGTTTGCACCGAAAATCTTCCTCGGGACACAATATACGTACACACACCATAAAATAAATACAGTTATAACGAAAATACAAATGGGAACAATTACTTAACTTCGATTTCGATGGAGAGCGTGGAGAGCTGCGAATACACGAAACCTCGACGGCAAGACCGGAAGCCAATCACTGATATTAGATGTACAATATGGGGATCTGCAATAATAAAGTATCTAATATAGCATGCCGAGTATCATTAATATATATATATATATATATACATATTTTGAAAACCTGACGTGCTGGCTAAATTCTGACTGCAGATTTGAAATCAGCGGCCCAGATTTAGCCAAGAACACCTGCATTTCCCTGAGTAGCAGACGAAAAGTTTTTTTTGTTGCCCAGTGTGGAGAGCATTCTTCAATTGCATTATAATGCATTCTTCAATTTAATATTTTCCATGTCTCCATTTGCTGAAACCAGTGAGAACATCAACCGAAATAAGCTGCAAAGAATAATTGTCGAAGACAACTTTCAGCTGCTGTACTGTGAGGTGCCCAAAGTGGGTTGCACCAACTGGCGTCGATTATTGCTTACACTTGGTGGTCATGTGAAAGTCCCACCTGAGTCACTAACAGGGAAGTATGTACATTCCAGTCAAGCTCTGCGCTCGCTTTCCTCTTACAGTGAAGATGAAATACGTGTGCGGCTCCAGAACTATACCAAGTTCTTGTTCATACGTGAGCCCTTCACCCGCCTGGTCTCTTGTTACCGCAGTAAGATGGAGCGACCCAATCCTTATTACCATAATTATGTAGGTCGTATGATCCTAAGAGAGTTTCGGCCCAATGCCGATAAATCTCTACTTGCCACTGGTGATAATGTAACTTTTTCTGAATTTGCCCAATTTGTCATCCAACATAATAATTTCAATGATGGGCACTGGTTTCCCATTGAAAATATCTGTTATCCCTGTGATATTAACTATGACTTCATTGGGAAAATTGAACATATTTCTGTTGAAGCACCATGGTTCTTGGAGAGTGTTGGAGTGCCTCTTTCATACTCACGCCATAAGGCGACAAATGATCCAAGGACTGATGTGGCTTTGACAAAGCACTTTCTGCAACAACTAAGCCATGAGCAACGCAAGGCACTATATAAATTTTATCGGCGAGATTACGAGATATTCAACTATTCCCGTCCAGAATTGTAGGTTTATACCACAGATACGGCAACGTTTGGTATTGGTTGAGCATGTTGAAGTCAGAGGCTAACTAAATCAGAATTATATTCAATAATAGTTTTGTGATCATTAAAATATTTTATTTTAACTTGTATTCGGTGAAAATAATTGAATGAATCAATCTAAGAGATGGAAATACAGGGAAATATAACAAAATATATGAATTCGTACAGAAAAAAAACATATAGGTCATCAGATCCATGTTGCATCATTTCAAAATGCAAGGTTTGCACGTGAAGGACACTACATGCAATAAACCGTGGCCACACTCCTTGTTTGGTGTATGTGAAACTGAGAATATTATTATTATCGAGCAAACGTATGTGGTTATGTCGTTACGTATATATGCGGCCAAAACGTCTTCTTCTTCAAATAAAATTATTACCCTCTTAATTAACCATCTTAATTACGTTTTGACTGCTGAGACACCTCAGACCTTTGACGACCCTTTAATTCCACCAAGACCCTGAAGACCCAAAACACCCCAAAGACCCAAAATACCCTTGAAGGCCCTGAGACTCAAAAAGACCCTAAAGACCCAAATGGCCCCAAATACCCAAAAGACTCTGAAGACCCAAAAGACCCCAAAGACCCAAAACACCCCGAAGACCCAAAAGACCCCAAACACCCAAAACACCCCGAAGACCCAAAACACCCCAAAGACCCAAAACACCCCGAAGACCCAAAACACCCCGAAAACCCAAAACACCCCGAAGACCCAAAACACCCCGAAGACCCAAAACACCCCAAAGACCACAAAGACCCAAAACAACCCAAAGACCAAAAATACCCTTCAAGGCCCTGAGGCTCAAAAAGATCCTAAAGTCCCAAAATGGCCCCAAAGACCCAAAAGACCCCAAAGACCGAAATCACCCCGAAGACCCAAAAGACCCTGAATACCTCAAAGACCCCAAAGACCCAAAATACCCTTAAAGGCCCAGAGGATCTGAAAGACCCAAATGGTGCCGCAGACCCAAAATACCCAAAATACCCAAAAGACCCCGAAGCCCAAAAGACCCTGAAGACCCAAAACACCCCGAAGACCCAAAACACCCCGAAGACCCAAAACACCCCGAAGACCCAAAACACCCCAAAGACTCAAAACACCCCGAAGACCCAAAACACCCAAAACTCCCAGAAGACCACAAAGACCCTGAAGACCCCAAAGTCCCTGAAGACCCCAAAGACCCAGAAGACCCAAAACACTCCAAAGACCCAAAATACCCTTAAAGGCCCAGAGGATCCAAAAGACCCTGAAGACCCAAATGGTGCCAAAGACCCTGAAGACCCAAAGACCCTTAAAGACCCAGAGTAACCAAAAGACCCATAAGACCCAAAAGCCCCTTAAGGCACTGAAGACCCAAAATACCTCAAAGACTCTGAAGACCCAAAAGACACCAAAGACCCAAAACCTGAAGAACCAAAAGACACCGAAGACCCAAAACACCACGAAGACCCAAAACACCCCAAAGACCCAAATACCCTTAAAGACCCAGAGTAACCAAAAGACCCATAAGACCCAAAAGCCCCTGAAGGCACTGAAGACCCAAAATACTCCAAAGGCCCCAAAGACCCAAAACACCCCCGAAGAACCAAAACACCCCGAAGACCCAAAACACCCCGAAGACCCAAAAGACCATGAAGACCCAAAATATCATGAAGACCCAAAACACCCTGAAGACCCAAAACACCCTGAAGACCCAAAAGACCCTGAAGACCACAAAGACCCTGAAGACCCAAAACACCCCAAAGACCCAAAATACCCTTAAAGGCCCAGAGGATCCAAAAGACCCTGAAGACCCAAATGGCGCCAAAGACCCAAAATACCCCGAAGACCCAAAAGACCCGGAAGACCCAAAATACCCCGAAGACCCAAAATACCCCAAAGACCCAAAATACCCCAAAGACCCAAAATACCCCAAAGACCCAAAATACCCTTGAAGGCCCAGAGTAACCAAAAGACCCCAAAGGCACTGAAGACCCCGAAGACCCAAAACACCCTGAAGACCCAAAACACCCCGAAGACCCAAAACACCCCGAAGACCCAAAAGACCTGGAAGACCCAAAAGACCATGAAGACCCAAAACACCCTGAAGACCCAAAACACCCTGAAGACCACAAAGACCCTTAAATACCCTGAAGACCCCAAATATTCAAAGACCCCAAATACCCTGAAGACCCAAAACACCCCAAAGACCCAAAATACCCTTAAAGGCCAAGAGGATCCAAAAGATCCTGAAGACCCAAATGGCGCCAAAGACCCAAAATACCCCGAAGACCCAAAAGACCCAGAAGACCCAAAATACCCCGAAGACCCAAAATACCCCAAAGACCCATATTACCCCAAAGACCCAAATTACCCTTGAAGGCCCAGAGTAACCAAAAGTCCCTTAAGACCCAAAAGCCCCTGAAGGCACTGAAGACCCCAAAGACCCTGAAGGTCCCAAAGACCCAAAAGACCCTGAATAACCAAAAGACCCCGAAGACCCCAAAGACCCCGAAGACCAGAAAGACACCATGAAGACCCAATACACCTTGAAGACCCAAACCACCCTGAAGACCCCAAAGATCCTTAAAGACCCTTTAGACCCAAAAGACCTGTAAATACCCCTGAAGAACCAAAATACCCCAAAGACTCTTAAAGACTCAGAGGAAGCAAAAGACCATTAAGACCCAAAAGCCCCTGAAGACACCGAAGACCCAAAATACCCTAAAGACCCTGAAGACCCAAAACACCCCAAAGACCAAAAATACCCTCAAAGGCCCAGAAGACACAAAACACCATGAAGACCCAAAATACCCCAAAGACACCGAAATGGTCAAAGATGCCTATCCCTCTGAAATGACGTGTGGTGAGGCGCACGGAGCGCACAAAGTCACGCTTGTGTGAATAATGGAGGTAATCAAAGTCGAAAGCTGAAAGTCTCCAAAAGTGATGCAAAGTGGCAAGTGAAGATTTCACGGCTTTTATTCCTCTTGATCCAGCCAGTCAGCCAACCTGATTTGTTGATATTATTATTATTTTTTAACCAATATTCAACTGCTCCCCAAAGGTGGTGGCTGGCTTAACATCTTAGGGTCCTGATTTTGAGCCCCTGTCATTCCAATGAAATAACACCAGGTGGGTTGACTCAACCTGCCGTCCTTCCAAGGTCGACAAAATGAGTACCAGCTTACTGGAATGAATGATCCATTCGAGTGTCCTACGTTGGAGTGGTGAACCATTAAGGATTGTGCCCAATAGCCAAGAAACTGCCCCAGCAGCCCTATGCCTCTGAAGATACAAAAGGAGGATGAAAAAGTCTTAAATCTAGTTAACTGGCTGAAGCTTTTATGATTTAGAAAATGTAAATCAATGTTTTGATATTTTTATGGATATTCTTATGTCACATTATGACCAAAATATTATTGTGTGCATCAAAAGTTATTCTAACTTTAAAATGTATCTACATCAACATGAACAAAAGACTCTGAAGATCAATCAACCGCGAAAAAACATTTATTCTATAAACACAAATTAAATGCTAATGAGCAATCCCAAAAAACAAATACAACTTGTAAAAATACTCTCACGAGTGTTTCAGAGAGAGAAAAAGAGTTATTTTTTCTAGCCAATTTAATTCTTATACAAATGTTATTAAATACTAATGGAAAGTGCGCCCATTCCCAAACGTTCCCACGCACGGGCAGGAGAAGGGGGGGAAACGCCAATAGCAGGGCAGAGGGAGAAGTTACACGGAGACGGACAAACAAGGGAGGTATCGATGAGGGTCTGGGGAGAACGTGAGGGGTGGAAAAGGTGGATGCAAAAGCAAAAGTTTGTGAAGGGTGGGGGTGGTTTAATGGGTGCAGAAAAGATCATGGCTTTGGATGGGGGATGACCTGAGATCCGGAGGGAAGAATGATATTGAAGAGAGTGTTGAAGGCATTTCCACAGGCAGGAAAATAGAGGAATAAATGAGTGGAGGTGACAAGTGGTTCTGGATTTAGGCAGTTTCACTCGGACGGGGTTGCCTGCAGATACTTGGGGGGGGGGGGGTGGGGGGGGTGGGGGGAGGGTTACACAGAGCACAGAGAGGGCAGAGGGTGCAAGGCCAGAAATGAGGTGGAAGAAGACAGGGAGTCCACTGACCTGTCAGCGATGGCAAAGTGATAGGCCCATAGACTCAGCTTCAATGCGAGAGATTCCATTGATCTTGAAAGGCTTGGTTTCCATAGTGTCAAGCTTAGAAATATGTAAGGCTGGAGAGCCAGCCCAGAGGGGAGAGCAGTACTCCATCAAGTTGCGGATGAAAGCCTTTAATGTGGATAGTAGCTCAGGTGTATCAATGAAGGAATTTTCATGACGGAGGATGCCCAGTCGGCGGCTGGCTTTGGAGGCCAACTTGGAAATGTGGCTTGTCCAATATATATCATAGCGGAGAATGAGACCCAAGAGTTTGAGTGACTGAATCTCTTCGAGACTGTTGTTGAGAAAGTAGAGTGGAGGGTTTGCTGAACGGTCCTTTTGGAAAGAGAGAGAGAGAGAGAGTATTGATTATATTGAGGATCCACACACCATGGCTAAATGTTTTCATGAGTTTTTGATAATGTTGGTCTAAATCTTTTTATAATTACTCCTGTTATAAATAGATCATTTGATGAATTTTTGAAAAATCCAAACTCGAACTCTTTATATTTGTATCCTTATTCACGAAACAGAGGTTGTATATATTGTGAATAATTTACATACCAAATATAAGAAAAGTGTTGGACGTGATGGGACAGAGAATTTTCTTTAAAAAACATCTTTTTGGAAATTGCACATCCATTTGTTCATATTTTGAATACTAGCAACGGTGGGTCTTGAATTGATGACATGTTACACACCCTATGGGTGGGGCTTGAATTGGGAGGCCCAAATGGAAAGGAAAAATATCAGAAATTGAAGGCTTTTTTATTTTAAACGATTCATATAAACATCCGTTGAATCATATCACACGCAAATCATCAAAATCTAAAAAGTACATGGCGCTAAATTTTGAAAAAAGATTGAATTCTGCAAAACGGAATGGCTGCTGCATCGCTTTGCACACGCTGCCATGTTACTTCGGAGTCACACGTTTATAGAGGAAGAGTTCGTTAGGAGTCGATCTACTATCTCCTGGTACGTAGAATAAACAGTATTTGTAGAATTTCAACAAAAGCCACATCACTGTTCATATCGGTAAATATTATTCCATCGTGTTTGGAAAAACTGGAAAATTGGAAAATTGGAAAACTTTGAAAAACAATATAGCCCATTTTACTCCCAGGGGTCCCAAGAATACCCACCCAAAATATCGTTGCGTTCGGTCGAGCCGTTTTTGCGGTACCTTCGAACGGACGGACGGACATTTGGTGAATTATAGTGAGCTATCTGTTAGTATTGGTGTTATACCTGATAAAATGAAGATCCTGTAACTAAAGTGATCGCTATTATTAAAAGGTAATTTGGATAGAGGTTAAGCAATTATAGATCAATATCTCTACTGACCTCATTCTCAAAATTTATTCAAAAAGTTGTTTATTAACAAACTGTTATTCTTAAAAAGGTATACAGTATATTTTTGTAACTCACAATTTGGCTTTGGAGAAAAACATAACACGTCACATGCAGTTTTAACTTTCATTAAAAAAGCAGCCCACACCATTGATAAGTTATCTCACACAGTGGGTAGTTTCCTGGACTTTTCCAAGGCTTTTGATACAATTAATCATGATGTTCTTGTATAAACTATCATCAAAATTAGAGGTGTGGCCTTGGAGTGGTTCAGGAATTCTTTACGTAAAAGGAAACAATTTGTCTTTCCGAATGGCTGTGATTCCGCTATGAAATTGGTCAGGTGTGGTGTGCAGCAAGGGTCCGTTGTTGCAAGTCATCAAATGCTATGTCTTTTATTATTTTTGCTGATTATTCAAATCTTTTTGTTTCTCCCATCGAGACCCAAATGGTCTCACAAATATTAATTTGGAATTGAAATCCATTTCCGGCTGCATAAAAGCCAATAAATTGTCACTTAATTTACCGAAAACGAATTACATGGTGTTTAGTAATTCCATAATTATCCTCCCAGGGGATGTTATGATTGACAATGTAAATATGAACAAAGTTTATTGTACCAAGTTCCTTTGTCTAACAATTGATGATAAACTGTCATGGAAAACCCATATTGACAACTTGAGTAAAGATTATTTCAATAAATGTTGGTGTCATTAATAAATTGAAATTATACTTTTCTTTACCTGTGTTATGCCTTCACCTTTTCTTCACCTTCACATATTTCTTCACCTTCACCTGTGTTCATATATAAATATGAACAAAGTTTATTGTACCAAGTTACTTTGTCTAACAATTGATGATAAATTGTCATGGAAAACCCATATTGACAACTTGTGTAAAGATTATTTCAATAAATGTTGGTGGCATTAATAAATTGAAATTAGAATTTTCTTCACCTGTGTTATTCATTTTGTACTCCACATTGATCATGCATTATTTAAATTATGGTATACTCCCCTGGGGCAACTCGACAAAAACTCTTGGGGACCTTGTGAGTTGGCAGGTCCCCAGGTGAAGCAAACTCCATGGGACTGAGATGTTTGCAGAGCTCTAAGCAAAACGAACTCAATGGAGCACATTTGATTTTTCTCTTCTTGCAGTAAGTACATCGTGAACCAATCCAGCCAACCATCCAATTCTGCACCAACTTGTGGAGATGTGTCATCCTGCCTTTCTGATTGGAGGATTGACTATCCATGTCCTGAATGAAGGAGCAGATGTCAGTTCAGAAAACACTGGTAGAAAACATCCAGAGGTTGCAATCTATGATTGGTCCAGCAAGCGGAACACTCATACCCTGGCATTCAGACTGTCCAATCAGGATGTGTCCTGGGGTTCAGTGACGGCATAGGGCTTAAGTCATGTCACGCATGACACTATCCGTGAAGAACATGGAAAATATAATAAAAACAATAAAATAATCAGAGAAATGATAGACATGTAAAATAGCACATAGGAGACATCAAATATATCGAATTAAACTCTCCCTTCCCCTTAGCCTATATATATATATATATATATATATATATATATATATATATATATATATATATATATATATATATATATATATACATATATATATATATATATATATATATATATATGCATATATGTATATATATATATATATACATACACGACATGACCAAAAGTATGTGCACACCCGAACATCACACATCTCATTCCAAAATCATGGGCATTAATATGGAGTTGGTCCCCCCATTTGCTGCTATAACAGCCTCCACTCTTCTGGGAAGGTTTTCCACTAGATGTTGGAACCTGCGGGGATTTGCTCCCATTCAGCCACACAAGAGCATTAGTGAGGTCGGGCACTGATGTTGGGCGATTAGGCCTGGCTCGCAGTGGGCGTTCCAATTCATCCCAAAGGTGTTTGATGGGGTTGAGGTCAGGGCCCTGTTCAGGCCAGTCAGGTTCTTCCACGCCGATCTCGACAAACCATTTCTGTATGGACTTCGCTTTGTGCACGGGGGCATTGTCATGCTGAAACAGGAAAGGGCCTTCCCCAAACTGTTTCCACAAAGTTGCAACCACACAATCATCTCGAATGTCGTTGTATGCTGTAGAGTTAAGATTTCCTTTCACTGGAACTAAGGGGCCGAGCCCGAACCATGAAAAACAGCCCCAAACCATTATTCCTCCTCCACCAAACTTTACAGTTAGCACTATGCATTTGGGCAGGTAGCGTTCTCCAGGCATCTGCCAAACACAGATTCGTCTGTCGGAGTGCCAGATGGTGAAGCGTGATTCATCTCTACAGAGAACGCGTTTCCACTACTCCAGAGTCCAATGGCGGCGAGCTTTACACCACTTCAGCCGACGCTTGGCATTGAGCATGGTGATCTTAGGCTTGTGTGCAGCTGCTCGGCCATGGAAACCCATTTAATGAAGCTCCCTACGAACAGTTGTTATGCTGGCATTGTTTCCAGGGGCAGTTTGGAACTCGGTCATGAGTGTTGCAACCGAGGAAAGACGATTTTTATGCACGACGCGCTTCAGCACTTGGTGATCCCGTTCTGTGAGCTTGTGTGGCCTACCACTTCGCGGCTGAGCTGTTGTTGTTTCCAGACGTTTCCACTTCACAATAATAGCACTTACAGTTGACCGGGGCAGCTCCAGCAGGGCATAAATTGATTAACTGACTTGTTGGAAAGGTGGCATCCAATGACGGTGCAACGTTGAAAGTCACTGAGCTCTTCAGTATGCTCCATTCTACTGAAAATGTTTGTCTATGGCGATTGCATGGCTGTGTACTTGATTGTATTGTTGCATGACTACCTTGTGTGATGAACACCGTAGGGTAGCACGGATGACCAAATGAGCTGTTACTCCGAGGCATTCATCAAATGGCAGAGAATACGCATGGGGAAACAAGAGGGAGGGCAAGAAACCTTCACGGTCCCACCGGCAGTCTCCAAACCCTGCAATAAATTAACTCAAACAAAAACGGAATTAAAATGTACAAAAATAACAGGTTTATTAAATGAAATGCCGGTTAGTACAAAGAAAATGTGCGATAAACTACATTCATAACTTGAGGGACCCTCCACACCAGACCAAAACACGGACAAAGGGAAATATAATGATGTAAAAATAAAAGGTGTAATTTTATTGCACTTAGCTCAACTCGATCGGTGCGTCTTGCCAGGAATCGTCAAAGTTGTCTCAGGCCTTCACGGTAAAATGCACTCGCTCTTCCACGCAGCCCATGGGCAGTTAAAAACTAGGCCTCACGGTGGGTCGTGCTCACCCCGGGCCTTGTGCGCGAATCGAATGGGCCGCACCTGTCCACTCACCGTTCCTGCTTGGAAACCTGCGGATCCCAGTCCGTGGCTCTGCCTCCTCACGACCAACAGCAAGATGTTGGCACACGGCCGCCCGCGATGAGATCCAAAATCAGAGAAAGGTCAGAAGGCGCCGATGCGGAGAGAGATAAAAATGCGATCGTTCACCTACAAAGTTCAAAACGAGCAGGCACAAGAGGGAATCAGTCAGAACAAGGAGCCAAGGAGAAGAGAACAGAGCAAAGAGAAGAGCGAATAACAAGGAACAAAGAGAATGTCCACTTGCAGTGAGAAGCCAAGAAGAAGCGCAAAATGTCTGCAATATCATTCTTTTCTCACCCAGGCTCTCACGTCATCTGTCCTGCTTTACCAATCAGCAAGTTGCTCCCTACCAGTCCTTCCTGTCAATCAAAACCCCGCCAAATCATGACTCCTCGGGGCATGGTCTCGGTCTGCCCGACCTGTTTGCTTCCCAAGTCAGGGTTGTCAGCGGTAGGGCTTGATGCATGACTTCCGGTTAGCTTTTTAATTAGTGAGTTTAAATGCGGGCGATTGCGTGGCTTGTCTATGTGTCTATGGTGTGGCTTGTCGATGTGTACATCTCATTCCAATATCATGGGCATTAATATGGAGTTGGTCCCCCCGTTGCTGCTATAACAGCCTCCACTCTTCTGGGAATGAGACCATTCAACATCCATGAGATGTTGGAATATTGCTGTGGGGATTTGCTTCCATTCAGCCACAAGAGCATTAGTGAGGGTGGGCACTGATGTTGGGTGATTTAGGCCTGGCTCGCAGTCGGCGATCCAATTCATCCCAACGGTGTTTGATGGGGTTTGATGAAAATATCAAGTTCTTCCACATCGATCTCGACAAACCATTTCTATATGGAGGTCGCTTTGTGCACCGGGGCATTGTCCTGCTGAAAAAGGAAAGGGCCTTCTCCAAACTGTTGCCACAAAGATGGAACCACACAATCATCTGGAATGCCATTGTATGCTGTAGCATTAATATTTCCCTCCACTGGAACTAAGCTGCCGAGCCTGAACCATGAAAACAGCCCCATACCATTATTCCTCCTCCACCAAACTTTACAGTTGGCAGTATGCATTCGGGCAGGTAGCATTCTCCTGGCATCTTCCAAATCCAGATTTGTCCATCGTGCTGCCAGATGGTGAAGCATGATTCATCACTCCAGAGAACGCGTTTCCACTGCTCCAGAGTCCAATGGCAGCAAGCTTTACACCACTCCAGCCGACACTTGGCATTGCGCATGGTGATCTTAGGCTTGTGTGTGGCTGCTCCGCCATGGAAACCCATTTCATGAAGCTCCCGACGAACAGTTCTTGTGCTGACGTTGCTTCCAGAGGCAGTTTGGAACTCGGCAGTGAGTGATGCAACCGAGGACAGACGATTTTTATGCACTACGCGCTTCAACACTCGGCGGTCCCATTCAGTGGGCTTGTGTGGCCTACCATTTCGCGGCTGAGCTGTTGTTGCTCCGAGACGTTTCCACTTTACAATAACAGCACTTACAGTTGACCGGAGCAGCTCTAGCAGGGCATCCTGTGACGTTGGTGCCACGTTGAAAGTGACTGAGCTCTTCAGTCCAGCCCATTCTACTGCCAGGGTTTGTCTATATAGATTGCATGGATGTGTGCTTGATTATATATACCTCTCAGCAGTGGGTGTGATTGAAATAGCCAAATCCACTAATTAGAAGGGGTGTCGGCATACTTTTGGTCATGTCGTGTATATGTATATATTTGAATCTGTCTGTCTCTGCCTCTGTCTTTCTCTCTCTCTCTCTCTTTCTCTTTCTCTTTCTCTTTCTCTTTCTCTTTCTCTTTCTCTTTCTCTCTCTCTCTCTCTCTCTCTCTCTCTCTCTCTCTCTCTCTCTCTCTCTCTCTCTCTCTCTCTCTCTCTCTCTCTCTGTTCCATATGCGCGGTCACATATTTAAAGCCACAAACTCCATACTCGGGATAAAGATACAAATGTGTGTTTATGCAACATGGGCCATGTGGCGGTGGCCTCAGATGCCATTTTGAGGCCGCAAATTGAAGCCAAAGTTACCAATATAGCAATTTTTGGCAAACAGGACGACCAATTGGTCTCTAATTGAAAAGGCCGGATATTTGTCGTGCAACACAATCAACCTTTTAAAAGTCCATTACATAATTTAAATTGATAGATTAACATAAACTTTAACATATCTCATCACTGGAAAAGGGTATTCTGCTTACTTTTCCCATCACTGGGGATGGGTACTTTTGCTCATACCATATGTATTTTTGCATTTACCACTCACTGTTTGGAGTCGCATAATATCTGATCTGATATATCTATATTATAAAACAGGAGTGTCCATCTGTCTGCCCATCCATCTGTCCGTCCTCGAACTACTCCCTCAGTTTTTGGGGCTTTCCCTGGCAAAACCAGCCAAACCACGTTTTGGGGTCCCAGCAGGTGTCTGTACTAAGGTGCAAGTTTTCGTAAATTCCTCAGTACCATTATGATTTTGAGTTTCGATCTCTGCAAAGCTGCTCCCGATCCGGAAGAAAACATACATTCACGGCTTCAGCAGAAACATTCGCTGGTTTGATAATATCTCAACGCAATTGTGATTTTGAGTTTCCACCTGACCGACGTCGCTTTTATCCATCCAAAGGTGGGTGGAAGATTCCATAAATTTCTCAATAAAATTATGATTTTGATTTTCGATCTGTACGAGTTGTTCCGTATCCGCTCTTTCTCGCTGGTGTTTTTGTCTGTATGGGTTATTGTGTCAGAATGGCATCTATATATTCGTTCACCAAACGAGTGTTTGGAACATTGTATTTTGTTATATTAATGCTGTCGTATTAATTTGTGATTGGAATGATGCTGTTTGGAATGAAAATACAGAGACATTTAGTTTAAAGGAAATGATGTGAGGGTTTCCACCCATGACATTCATGGATTCGCAATTTGCAGTTTCATTACTGACTGGGTATAGAAACATTCAGCTGCAGTACCTTTTCTGCCCAAGTGCTTCACAAACTGGCTGTCAATGCCTGACTTTTGACAGAAGGTGGCACAGGAATGTGGAATTTATTGGCCTCGCCCGACAAGGCCCGGACTCGACCGTGCGGGGCGGGGCCAGGCCCGAATCGTGCGCGACGCTCCGAAGCGGGGCGACGCAGCATCGATCCACGCGAGGCTTCGCATCCAACAAAGATCGCCCCGCGCGAGGCTTCGCATCCAACAAAGGTCGCCGCGCACCGAGCGCCCGCTATCCGTCGCCCTAGCTGCTAACCCGGTCAACCTCGATGCTTCACTTGCATGCTCACACCACGCGACCCGTTTCACACTCACAAAGCCCGGCGTTCCAACGCCGCCCGTACATTCGACACACTCCGTCCATTCCACCAACGCACTCCCTGTTACACACCACACCTCCTGCGCACACTCGCCATTCACACACTCCCTTAGCACACCTCGCGCACCGTCTTGTGCACTCTCCCTCGGTACGTACTCCGTACCACTCACCATGGGCGTGCACTCTTGCATCCACCCACTAACGCGCTCAAATGGGCTCTCCCACACCCGCGCCACAACCAACTCAGGTGTGCTTCCTCGCACACGTTCCACCACTTTACTCTCCGTGTCACACTCACCCTCGCACGTACACTCCGTATCGCTTTCACTCCTTGTGTCACATTCCGTACACCCCGACATGCATTCTCGCTCGCACTCGGTTTCACACTCGTGCTCCGATGTGCTCTCTCGCACTCGCACCACCACCAACTCACTCTCCGTACACCCCGACGTGCATTCTCGCTCGCACTCGGTTTCACACTCGCGCTCCGATGTGCTCTCTCACACTCGCGCCACCACCAACTCACTCTCCGTACACCCCGACGTGCATTCTCGCTCGCACTCGGTTTCACACTCGCGCTCCGATGTGCTCTCTAGCACTCGCGCCACCACCAACTCATTCTCCATGTCACACTCCGTACACCCCGACGTGCATTCTCGCTCGCACTCGGTTTCACACTCGTGCTCCGATGTGCCCTCTCGCACTCACGCCACCACCAACTCACTCTCCGTACACCCCGACGTGCATTCTCGCTCTCACCCGGTCTCACACTCGCGCTTCGTAACACGCTCACCCCTTGTCGCACACTTTTTTTTCACACGCGTGCCATTTCCACTCACACGGGACCTTTCACCAACGCCCGGGTGCCATATTGACCCCAAGCGCGCGAAAATTCTTTTGTCGCCAAACATCCTTCTACAAAATCTCCCCGCACAATATACAGCACGACTCACCTGGGGGATCCTCCTCCTTCGCTCCAACACCACCTGCAAACTTCCATTGGTGTTATTAAGCACAGCATCGTGATGTGAGCAGGGACTTTGCACATTTTCCATTCCTCCCTGCCGCGAGTGCTTTTCTAAGCCCCCGGTCTCTCCAATTTCAATTCCCAGCACTTTTTCTTTATTCACCTCGACGACCGCTGGCTTTAATAAAATTCCCTATTCTACCTCAACGGTCGCCGGCTGCCCCATACCCCGGCGATTTGTACCCCAGTCCAGTTACCTGTGCTTTTCTCAACTTCGTTCAACCAGTGCTCCTCGACCCGCTTTACCTCCTCGTGCACCCGTGGGACCTGCTCGCCCAACCTGCGGTCTCTGTCCCCTTCCAGTCCCTCATTTACTTATTTGGCTTGGGCGGTTATGTCCTTCAATTTGTCCCCTTTTATTCTATTACAACACCCTTCAATTAGATTTCCCAATTTTTCTCTCTGAGCCCTCCTTTCATCCCTTATTGCCCCCATTTGGCCTCCCATATCATTTCTCAATTTGTTTAACCCATCTTCCATCTGGCCACTCATTTCTCTTCGCTCTCGGATGGATTTATCACTTTGGGCATCCATTTTTGCCATCATTTGAATCATAAAGACTCGCATGTACTCTGGCATCTCGGGCTCGGCTGCTGCGACCACGGGCGCAGCTAAATTTGGTGCCGCTACAACCACGTGCGCGAGGGCACCATTTTGCGCACCTGATACCTCTTCAACCACCTCACCATTGCTCTCCTCCATTTCCTCCCTCTGATCGATCCTGGGTTACCCCTAACCCCTCTTCTAGTTCCCCCACCGGCATCCCGCCGCCTTGACCATCCATGGCACGATTTTAAATTTAAGATTTTATAAAACAAAAATTTCGGCCCACTCCTAATTTGAGCGCGCTAAGCGCTTCAGGTCCGTATCTCACTCGCAGACACCAATTGTTACGGAACCCAACGTCGGCCTATGGTTCCCCTTTGAGGGGGGATTAGTCCCCTCGTTTGACACTGACCGACGGGGTCCCTGAAGCTGCACCGTGACCTCCGGAAAGGCCGGTGAGCAGCTTCGTTCGCGACCATGAATAAGATGGTAATTTGCCGAGCGGATGGCAGCCGCGGCCCGAACCGTTAACAAAGACTAACCCGATTCTGAACGTTGGCCAAATCGTGCCACAGGTATTCAATTTGGAAAAGACAAAGACGACGGATGTGAAGAAGAAGAAGACAAGAGGTAGGAAATACGAATATGATTTATTACTATTTACAACCAAAAGAAACCAAGGAGAAGGAAGGATAATAAAATAAAGGCAGAAAGAGGGACGGACCAGAAGGACACAGTGAAACTCTAGCTTACCTATTCAGTCTATAGTAATACCCCAGGACAAGACACACAAAACAGACTACGAGCAAATTCACACGAATGGGGAAATTGCAGGCAGGAATGGAAGGACTGGAAGGAGAGGAACGCTCCACTCGAAACGGAGCACGGTCGGCCTGGGAGTCAGCAGCCGCCGCCCTTCCTCGATCGGCACGTCCAGCAGCCGCCGTCAACGCCATAGCTGCGGTCGTGCAGGCTGACGTGATACGAGCACCCTGGCGGAGTCAAAGCTGCGTGGCTCCAAGCTGGTGGTGGTGGATTTCAAAGCTGCGGTGGTTCAAAGCTGCTTCTCTGGCTCACCTGAGGACGCGTCTCCCTTCTCTCTCCGAGGGCTCGTCTCGACTCATCTGCCGTCTCTGGCGCAACTCTCCTTCTTTACCCACTCTTGAACCCTCTCACTCAACTCCTAGAACTCTCAAAAGGCTTGCTGTCTCTTCTTTCAGCCACCAACAACCAACTCCTCACCACCGAGTCACTGACAACCACTTTTCTGACGCATGCGCACCCGTTTTATAGCGCGCCTGGCGATCAAGACGCCGGCCGCTAGGACACGCCCATCGGTGAGCTTGTCTCGGCCCTGATTGGTCGCGAGGGCTCACCGACCCCACCCTTAGAGGAGGCGTTGGCTAGGCCACGCCTTGTCCCCGGCGCTGGGCCGACTCCTCCCACCTTCTGTTCCGAGATGACCTCGTGGCTAATGGAGTCTTGCGGCGATGGAAAACCACTCGCACCGCTGGGATGAAAAGGAAAGGGGACCTAGCTTATTTGACTTCGGTGCAATGGAGTATCAATTAATGGACGACATAGCCTTAACCGAACACACAGAATAAGGAAATAAACGACCAACAAGGAGGAAATCTATGATTGGCTAACGTGATTGTATATGACCTAACTACGGGACGCACTTTGACCTTTATACACAACTGGAGGAAGGAGGGTGATATTTTACCATTTATTACCCAATAAAAAAACACAATTCTCATATCCACAACAATATATATATATATATATATATATATATATATATATATATATATATATATTATATTATATTATATATATATATATATATATATATATATATATATATATATATATATATATATATATATATATATATATATATATAAATAAATAAATATATATATATATATATATATATATATATATATATATATATATATATATATATATATATACAGTATATATATTTCAACGACATGATAGTGTGACGAGCGCCGTTCCGATCTCCTGTGGACCGAAGTCCGAGACCCAGACCAAAGCGTCACCTCTGTCCCGGAGGCCTGAAGCCTCAGCCTATATATATATTGTTGCAGTTTTCCGAAGCCTGTTCCCTTACAAAGGGGAGATTAAGCCCCTTTTTCTCTCTGGGTCTTCGAAACCGCGAGACTGAGTCGCCACTTCCGTTCAGACGTGGAAAAGGGTTTCGGGACATTTTCACACATACCTTGAGTACCCACGCCGCAGCGGAAGCGGGGATCGAGTCTCACAATAACCACGCGTAATTGCGTACACCTGAGCGGATGGTGTACCATGTGCCCCGTGCTGTTACCTTGCTTATAGAACCCAATCAGAGTGATCTAATTCGTACAATGCTAAGCCAATGATGGAAAACACAAGACGGTTGAATCAGAAGGAAGAACAGATTTATTACACTATTTGCAATGATTTGATAGAAGAAGGGACACAGGGCAGAACTTAAACAGTCTTAACCTATCTACCAGACACGGGCCCGATCACTCACACGGGGAAATGGATGGAGAATGTTCACGCGCCGAACGCGCCTGCTTCGGTCGCTCCAGGAACAGCTCACCCGGCGTGGCCCTCTAGCGGTCACAGCACATATCCCGGCGAAAGCAGGCAGGCGGGAAAATCCTCGCGGCGCGTATATCGGCAAAGGCAGGCAGAAGGAAATACGTGCGTCTGTGGCCCGGTGCGGGTCGTCTTTACAGCGCAATTAATACTACGCAGAGCTCGGGGAGCAGGCCAAAGTTCATATACACGGAGTTATTCAGTTCCTCCGATATGACTCGACACAACGCAATCTCACGCGTGTCTTCACACAACTCCGATTCGTCACTCATCTCACCCGAACTGCTCTGACTCTCTGACTCTCAGTGCTCCGAACTCATAACTGCCCTCTCATAACTGAGGTGGGCGGCTCTGGGCACAGGGTTATATCGCCACGCCTTAGCCCGACTCGAACGTTCCAAACCCCACCTCTTGCGACAGTGGTAAGCCACTCCCCTCGAGCCCTGATTGGCGGCTCGTTCTTACCGGCCACTCCCACTCCTCCTGTCTCGCCTTCCTTAGGCCTTGGTCGACTTGTTCAGGCCTGCCTCATGGTATTTCGCGCCAAAACCAAAAACATCGAAGCATCATAAGGGCACCTAATTTTCACTGGCCGACTCAACGCAAAACTAACACAGGAAAAGGACTACGCTTACATTTACTAAGAAATAACTGAACTATTGCGAGGCTACATGTTGTAGTGTAACTAACTAGGTGGGGAAATTAACCTTCATTATAAAAACACAAAACCGCAACAATATATGTGTGTGTGTGTGTGTGTGTGTGTGTGTGTGTGTGTGTGTGTGTGTACAGTCGTGGGCAAAAATATTGGCATGCATTCACTTTTTTCAGATAATGTACCATTTCTTCCAGAAAATTGTTGAAATTAAAAATCTTTTGGTATCCACACACATATGCATTTCTTTGGTTTAGAGTGGAAGAAAACAAAAAAGCTGAAAAAATTACGAAATCTTAGCTTATTTCACACAGAAATCCTAAAATGGCCTGGACAATAATATTGGCACCTTTTAGAAGTTGTTACAAATAATTAGATTTCAAGCAGGTGATTCTCCTTTACTTTGGAATTGAACTCACCTGTGGTGAGTTCAAAATGCCTGCAATATAAAAAATCACTCATTCATACAGTTTGAAGAGAGAAAAGGAGTCATTCTGCTGTTTTGTGTCACGATGTGTACCGCAATGAGCATGGAGAAAAGAAAGAAAACCAGATAATTGTCTGCAAGAGAAAACTTGATCTAAGATTGCAGGGAAGGATTGTTCGAATGGTGAAGAAAGCACCTCAATCAACTACCAAGCAGATTTAAGCTGACCTTCAGAAACAAGGTTCGACAGTTTCAACTCGCACCATCCGTCGCCAACTCAATTAAAGGCGGTTCTATCGCAGAAGACCCAGGAGGACCCCGCTGCTAAGAAAGCCCGACTGGAGTTTGCCAAAACACACCTGAACAAGCCAAAATCCTTCTGGGTAAATGTCCTGTGGACATATGAGACGAAATTAGAGCTTTTTCGTAAAGCACATCATCTCTATGTTTACAGAAAACAAAATGAAGCCTTTAAAGAAAAGAACACCTTCCCGACAGTCAAACATGGAGGAGGTTCAATTATATTTTGGGGTTGCTGTACTGCCTCTGGCACTGGGTGCATTGAATGTGTGCATGGCATCATTAAAACAGATTACCAAGGCATTTTGGAGCACAATGTTCAACCCAGTGTCAGAAAGCTGAATCTCCGTCAAAGGTCATGGTTCTTGCAGCAGGACAATGACCCAAAAAACACACCCATGGATGGTTCAAGACAAAACACTGGACTGTTCTGAAGTGGCTAGCAATGAGTCCAGATCTAAATCCTATTGAACACCTGTGGGGAGATCTGAAAACAGCAGTTGGGAGAAGGTACCCTTCAAAGGTTGGGAGAACTGGAGCAGTTTGCACAAGAAGAGTGGGTGGAACTGTCAGTAGAGAGGTGTAGGAAGCTCATTCATGGCTAAAGGAAGTGCTTGACATCGCTTATTTGAAGCGCTTATTTTGTCCAAAGGCTGTGCTACCAAATATTAAGTCTCGGTTGTCAATTATTTTGTCAATGCCATTTCTTTCTATTTTGTGACTAAAAAGGATATATTAAGTTCTGAAACAAAAACAAAGGTTGTGTAATATTAAGTGAAAAAAAGAATTGTGGAAACCAAATACTTTTGTGAATTTCAACTTATTGAAACGTCCGTAGCCTCAATCCCTTTTGCGTTAACGTTGGTTCATATTGGGCGAGTTAACACGAGGCAGGCAGAGGAGGATCGGGGCGGAGTCGAGGCAGAGCGGCAGAAGCGATGATGGTAAGCACGAGCCGCCAATCAGAGCTCAGAGGTGGTGGCGGCGGCGTGGCATCAGAGGGCGTGGTGAGAAGAGTCTGGTGAGTTCCAGAAGGTTTGGGGGGCGTAGCTATAAAACCCGCTGCGCAAAGCCCTCGATAGGACTTGCATCGGAGGGCTAGGAGGACTCGCAGAGGAACGCCGGATAAGTGAGAGAGGACTTGCTGCGAGAGAGAGAGAGAGAGAGAGAGAGAGAGAGAGAGAGAGAGAGAGAGAGAGAGAGAGAGAGAGATAAAAGGACTCGCGTTGTAACGGACTTCTGCCTGATGAACTTGACCATTGCACGAGAACGTGCGCGCTAACGAGCTCGGAGTGTTTTGAAGAAGAGGAGTTGGTCGCTACATATACGCGGGCGCAGCCAGACGCGCCAATAACGAATATAGCGCATTTCAGCTGCGCGAATGAACGAGGCTGAGTAACCGCCAGCGGCGCTAAAGTCCTCCCTCTACCGTTTCGCCCCAACATCATCCCTTTGTTCGAGAGACGCACTACAAGTCCCTGTCTTCGCCTGCCACCATCTTCGCGGGACGTGCCGGGGACCGTGGAGAGCCGGACGGGAACCATCTCTGGATGCGTTGGGGAACACCTGCCCATCTGCAATCCCCTGTGTGAGTGTGAGACTGGCCTGTTGTCCCAGGGATAAGTTAAGACTGTTTAAGGATTGCTCTGTGTCTCTTCGTCCTTGAACTGTATATACGTGTGGGAATAATTAAACCCTTGTTCTTTCTTCCTTGATTTGATCGTTCCTGTGGTTTCTCCATTTGACTAAGCATGGCACGAATAAGATCGCTCCAATCGGGTTCCACTAGTTAAGACTGCGCGGAGCACGTGTACGCAATCCGCTCGGCGTACTCAAACCACACGTGGTTCATGCGAGGCTTGTTTCCTCGCTCCCAGGGCAGCGCGGGTACTTAGGTACGAGCGAAAAGTAGTCCCGAAACCCTACGCCGCGTGTGTCCGGGAGGGACGTAATAAGTCTCGGTTCCGCCATGCCCAGTAAAGACAAGGGGATTAATCCCCCCTTGATAAGGGGAAGAAGGCCGGCGAAGAGAACCGCATCAATTTATATATACAGACTTGGCATTTAATATGGAATATTTTTTTTGTGGGGGTGAACATACTTTTCAAGATGACTTAGAACCAAAAGTTCATTGGAATTATGTTGAAATTATTCCAGATTTTGTTAATGTGACCTTTAAAAGAAACAAAAACCACATTTGACATTTCGAAACAAATAAATTGATCCTTGAAAGTGATGTAAACTGATATCGAACTCAATTCACGGACAGTACTGTGTTAAACTTCTGTACGTTTTCCAGAAGTATCTCTTTTTTTTTTTTTTTCTTTTTTTGTATACTGAATCGAGGTTCGTGAAAGAGCTAACATTTACTTCACAAACAAATCAACCAGACAAACAAAATATATAAAAAGAGGGAGCGGAAGACAAGATGGGGAGAGAAGGGGAAGCACACAAACACAACATTTGAGAGCAGGGAGATGTGTGGAAGGGAGAGGGCTTGGGGGGAGGAGGCGTGGGAAGGGGGGGGGGGGGGAGAAGTATAAAACACAAGGACACCAAGGACTTCCAGGACAGAAGTTGGTATTTCAAAAAAGTGGAAATGGGGTGAAATTAGCAGGTGTAGAAAAGATCAAGGTTTTGGATGGGGGAAGATAAGAGATGGTGGTGAACAGCTGTTTTAAAGACCTGGAGGGTGGAGTGGGATTTAAGAGAGTGAGGGAGTTTGTTCCAGAGGTGGGAGAAAGAGGAATTGAAGGAGTGAAGGTGAGCAGAGAGTCTTGATTTTGGCAGTTTGACCATAAGAGGGTTGCAGGCAGATCTTGTGCGACCTGTAGGAATATTTGGGGGACTGAGCCCAGAGAGAGCTGGGGGGGGGGGGGCAAGGCCAGAGAGGAGTCGGTAGAAGACGGAAAGACCACCAACCTGCCTGCGGTGAGTGAGTGAGAGGCCCTTGGAGTTAGCTTCATCGCGGGAGATTCCAATGATTCTGAATGCTTTGGTTTCAACAGCGGGAAGACGAGCTAGGTGTGAGGCAGGAGCACCAGCCCAGAGGGGAGAGCAGTATTCCATTGAGCTGCAGATGAAAGCCTTGTATGTGGTGAGGAGCTCAGGTGTGCCAAGGAAGGGCTTCGCACGACGGAGGATGCCCAGTCGGCGACTGGCTTTGGAGGCCAGATTTGAAATGTGGTTTTCCCAGGAAAGATCATGGCAGATTGTGAGACCCAAAAGCTTGAGTGACAGAACTTCTTGGAGAGGATTATTCAGAAAGTGGATGGGAGGGTTGTCCAGTCGGTCTTTTCGGAGAGACATCGTAAGAGTGTGAGATTTGTCAGGATTGAAAGACATGTTCCACTTGTTTGCCGAGTCTGTGATTTTGTCCAGGTCTGCAGAGAGTGAGGAGGCTGCAGACTGCCGATCTGAGGGATGAAGAATGGAGCGACAGAGAGTAGAGTCATCAGCAAAGAGATACAGAGGATTTTCAAGAGAGTCAGAGAGATCATTGATGAAGACCAGAAAAAGCACAGGGCCCAGAACACTGCCTTGTGGAACTCCATCCTGAACAGGAAGAGGAGATGAGAGAAACCCATTCAGGGCCACACGTTGACTACGACTAGAGAGGAAGTCCGCCAGCCATGCGTGGAGATTTCCATGGATACCAAAAGAGGAGAGTTTGGTGAGCAGAGCGGGGTGCCAGACCGTATCAAAGGCACGTGATATGTCAAGGGAGACTGCTCTAATTTCCTGTTTGGCATTGAGGACCTCCATCCATTGTTGAGAAAGCAGAAGCAGCAAGTCCAGAGTAGAGTGTCCAGGTCTGAAACCAAATTGATGATCAGAGGTCAAGCCATTGGAGAAGAGGAAAGATTTCATATCTGAAGCAATGATGGATTCCATGACTTTGCTGATAATTGGGAGAAGGCTGACTGGTTTGTAGTTGCTGGGATCTGTTTTTGCACCTTTTTTGTGCAAAGCGGTGATGTTGGCAGATTTCCAAGCAGATGGAAGATGACCTCGAGCAAAAGAGAGGGTGAAGAGAACAGAGAGAGGGAGTGAAAGAGCGGAAGAACAGGATTTTAGGACCCGTGGGCTGATGCCGTCAGGTCCAGTTGCAGAATGGTTCGAGGGTTGACAGAAAGGGTTGACAGAAACAGGGTTGACAGAAACTTTTCCACCTTGTCAGGAGGAAAGGACGCAGAGTCCAGGAGCAGCTGGGTATGACTGGGTACGGTGGGTACAGAGAGGGATGGGTTTGGGACACAGGATTTAGAGGCAAACACAGAGTTGAGGTATTCAGCTTTTTCACGTGCGGAGTCAGCCATGTGGCCATTTGAGGTGAGGGAGGGGATGGAGGGGGAACAAACACCAGAAACAGATTTGACCAGACGCCACCAGGATTTGGAAGAGGGAGACAGATAAGAGAGTTCGGTCCTGAGAACGGAGAGATATTGTTTCCTGGCTCTCCTGAGGGTGGACACACACTTGTTTCGGGCTTTGTGAAAGGAAATGAGATTTCCTTCCGTTGGATTTGCTTTCCAGGAGACTAAAGCAAGTTGTTTCTGGGCAATAGCCTCACCACAAGATTCCGTGTACCATGGACGGGAGGAAGGGTATGACAACTGAAGACGAGATGGGATAAATCTGTACATGAGAGAGAGCAATTTACTTTGGAAGAATTCCCAGGATGAGTTGATGTCAGAGGCGGTAGAGATGGGAGACCAGTCCAGATGATTGATGGCTGCTTGAAGACCGTGACAGTTGGCCTGAGTGAAATGCCAGACTCGTCGATGCTGAGGAGGCTTTCTGAGAATGGTCAGAGAGATGTCCACTTTAACAAGCACATGATCAGAAGAGCCGATTGGAGCAGAAGAAGAGCAGCAGACATTTTCAGGGAAGTTAGTCATAACCAAGTCCAGAAGAGAAGATGCTCTGTTGACTGAAATCCGGGTCGGGAAATTGACAGATTGTGTCAGTCCCTGTGAGTCACAGAAGTCCTTTGCTGAAGAGCCATGGCTGGTGAGAGAGGGCACCCACACCCAGCTAACTGGCATGGTGACAGTTGAAATCACCACATATGAGGAAGAGAGAGTTGGGATGGGTAGATAGAAGTTGGTCCATATTCTCAGATAGCGAGATGTAGATGGAGTCATCACTGTTTGGTGGACGGTACAACACACATATGAACAAAAGGTGGGAGCGAAGGGGAAGCCGTCGCCAAAGGTATTCCTGGGGGTGAGGTGGAGAGAGGGCAGTGCAGGGCGAGTGAGGAAGAGAGTTTTTTAATAAAGATAGTAACCCCACCTCCAGGACGAGGCTCAGGTCTATCATACCGGAGGAGGGAGTAAGCTGGGAGAGATACCAAGGAATCAGAGACATCATGAAGGAGGAAAGTTTCTGTTAAGCAGATCACGTCTGGTTTGTCAGAAGCAACCTGTATGGAGAGATCAGACAAGTTTGAGCGAAGGCCCCGGATGTTTGAGGTCCATACTGTTAAGGAAGAGGAGGGGGGAGCATCGGATACAGAACAGGGGGGGGGGGGGGGGAGCAGTAGGGTAAGATGTGGAAGAGGAGGAAGAGGTAGGGAGAGCTGTTGAAGGTGTGTCAGAGATTACAGAATTGCTTGGAGAAAGGGAAAAATGGGGCGGACAAAAGGTTTGATGGTGATTGGGAGAGGCGCAGTGAGGTGTTATTTGACGAGGGGGAGAGAGCGAGGCAGAAGGTTGAGGGAGATGAAGGTGAAAGTTGGAAGGGGGAAAAAGCAGGGAGGACGCTTTGAGGAGGAGGGGTGAGAGGGGAGTCTAGGAGGGGAGGAGCGAGGGAGAGTCTCGGAGGGGAGGGGTGTGGGGGGAGATTTGAAAGGAATGGATGATTGGGAAGATTTGGAGGGGAGGGGCAAGGGGGAAGATTTGAAAGAGATGGGTGATGGGGATGATTTGGAGGGGAGGGGCAAGGGGGTAGATTTAGAGGGGAGGGGTGATGGGGAAGTTTTGAAGGGGAGGGGTGATGGGGAAGATTTGGAGGGAAGGGGTGATGGGGAAGATTTGGAGGGGAGGGGCAAGGGGGAAGATTTGAAAGGGATGGGTGATGGGGAAGATTTGGAGGGGAGGGGCAAGGAGGAAAATTTGAAAGAGATGGGTGATGGGGAAGATTTGGAGGGGAGGGGCAACAGGGTAGATTTGGAAGGGAGGGGTGATGGGGAAGTTTTGAAGGGGAGGGGTGATGGGGAAGATTTGGAGTGAAGGGGTGATGGGGAAGTTTTGGAGGGAAGGGGTGATGGGGAAGATTTGGAGGGGAGGGGTGATGGGGAAGATTTGGAGGGGAGGGGTGAGATTGGATTTTGAAAAGTGTACGATTAATGGGAAACGAACATTTATTGCAAAATGAGTTTCTTGAGACATTCGAGTCAAAGATACCTTTGAGGACGCTGGAGGGAGGATGGAGTGCTGGAGAGTTTAGGGAATGAATGAAAGATGCACTATAAGAGATGGAATTTTTTTTTGGAATGAATAGATTTGGTGAGCAAGTCGAAAGCATCCTTTTATAGAAGAAGAAGAAAAAGGTGTTATAGAATATGACAGAATACAGGTCTTCAGGGGACAGATTGGACATTTTTTAACAACGTGATCACGTGATCACAAACAACGTGGTCGAAGAACGAACGAACAAATAAGAACGAATAAACGAATAAGAACAGAAGGAATTTTTTTTTTTTTTTTTGAGGAGATTTTAAAACAAGGAAGTATGGGGTGAAAAGATTGGGAAAACCAGAGACCAGAAAGTAAATTGCAGCGTGATCGGAGAACCGCTGAGACAAAAACAAAGCCTCAAGCCAAGGTCGGACACGGTAGCCTAATACTACACTTAGGCCTCAGAATACACGATACGAAAGACCGACGATTCTGTACACAGGTATGAAAAACCAACACCAAGAATACTATTAAAGACACCCCAATAGGTACATACACCGAGAGAAAGATACAGTTTCGACAAAAACACAATTGTGAAAAGTTACTTAACTTCGAAAGCGAGCGCGCATGGACAGCTTTGAAGAGACGAGACCTCCAATCTTGCGCATGCGCAGACGCATGCGTTGATTTTTGACGTTGATTTTGCACATTAGCCAAAAAAAATTTCAACAAAAACAAAAGCTAAATTATGACTGGGATTACGGACAGTAAAATTACAGTTCAGTACTTCGTGTAACCCCCACGAGCATTCCGGAGAGCACGTACACGTCGAGGCATGCTGTTCACGAGATTTGCCAAGGTTTGGACAGGAATCGCTTGCCATGCAGTGACAATAGTCTGCTGCAATTCACGCACAGAGGTAGGCTGCTGGTCCAAGTTGTCGATTTGATGCGTTAATTCTGCCCACAAGTTCTCTATCGGATTCATATCCGGGGACATGGCAGGCCACTCCATATGCTCTACACCACGGTCAGCAAGAAAGTGTTGGATCATGCGAGCACGATGAGGCCGTGCATTGTTCTCTTGGAAGACAAAGTCTCCTCGAAAGGCTGCACGAGCAAATGGAAGCAATGTTTCTTCCAGAATGACCCTGTACTTGAACTGGTTTAGGTTTCCATTCAGAACAACCAGGTCAGTTTTGCCCCCTGCATGAAAAGCAGCCCAAATGGTCAACCCACCACCTCCAGCTTGGACTCTTGGCACTATACAATCTTCGTTGTGGGCTTCATGCACTTGTCTCCGCACTCGGATGCGGCCATCTTGACGATAGACCCGAAATCGAGACTCGTCACTGAAGGTCACGTGATTCCAGTGTCCTGGCTGCCATTGACGGTGCTCTCTGGCCCACTGCAATCGGTGCTGGCTGTGTTGTCTGGTCAGGCATGGCTTTCTCAGGGGACGCCTGGCACGATAGCCTGCTTGAACCAGTCGTTGGTTGACTAGCCTTCTGGATACAGGCACATTTGTCAGTTGCTGCCACTCAGTCCTAAGCCGATTAGCTGACTTGGCAAGGCCATTGCAGACTAACCGGTGCAGCTGGCGATCATCTCTCTTTGTGGTTCTGCGTGGACGTCCTGGCCTCGGTATTGGAGTAGGGACACCCCTCTGAGCATTTCGTTTCAGGATCTTTGAAACCTGACCTTGAGTGATGCCATACTGCCGAGCAATAGCACGCTGTTTCATGCCAGAATTTCGTAAAGCCACCACTCCATGACAAACAGCATTGTCAAGTTGACGGACCATCTCCAGAGGAAGCGGCAATAACTTTTGTAGACGTGCAGCAGTTGTTTTCCACTAATACAGAACGCAACAACCCATATATACCCGATTGTGAAGCCAATCGTCAAATGTACCTGTCCTTACATTTTGTCACGCCACCTGTGATATAAACCTGTTATTGACTTCTTGCTGCGAAAGACAATGTGACATGATTCTTTCAAGAAAAACATCACAGAAGGGTAAAATAAAATCACCAGATTGATATACTGAGTTCAGAAAGTAAACTCAAGTTAAGACAAAAAATATATTCCATATTAAATGCCAAGTCTGTATATATAAATATATATATATATATATATATATATATATATATATATATATATATATATATATATACATATATATTATTACGGATCTCGGAGCATGGCACACCCGTTAGCAAGGGGGGGTTAATCCCCTTGTCTTGTTAAGCTGGCCGTCTCTGGTCCTGGAACTATCCCGCTCCTTTGCGGGATGAGATTGGCCAGGGTGATTGGTCAAAGGTTTCCCAAATACCTTCACCAATCTCTCCGCAAAGCAGGGAGATGAGTCCCTGCTCGATCCGCGGATGTGATGGTAATTGCCGAGCGGTTTAGCAATCCATGATCCGAGCCGTTAACAAAAGGACTAACCCCGATTAAAAGCGGTTGGCCAAATCGTGCCACAGGTACTCAATTGGGGACAGGATGCAAGCGATCGGATGAGAGGAACCAAAGAATAAGAAGGGTGAAGGAAGAACAAATATGGTTTATTTACTACACTAAAAGAGGAAACGAAAGAAGGGAATATACAAGAAGAAGGAAATAAAAGGACACAGGGCAAGCTTATCTAAACAGTCTTAACTTATCACGACCCCAGGACAAACAGACAGACTCACACGGAATGGTAGCTGGTTGGGGAGGAAGGTCCAGGCAGGTGGTTCCAGGCGATGGGATCCGTCCAGGCTCCGGGTCCGCGGGCGAAGAACGGCAGGCAGCTTCGCGTTTCGGTGACGCGCGACCGGACCTTACATATGCGAGGGGCTGGAATGCGCGTCCGTATAGCGTGCCGAACGCTCTCAAAACCAACGGCAGTTCGTATCAAAAACGATCGTCCCAAGCGATCCTCCACTCAATGTTCTTATCATTCGCCGCCTCTGCGCTGTTCTCTCAAGTTTGCCGATCATCTGCCGATCTTCTCTCCTCTCTTCTGATCATCTCCCCCGCATCTGCGTAAAAGGGCTTTGCACTCGCGCTTTTATTACCAGCCTCGTGTATCAAGCCGCGTCCGCTTCGCTCCGCCTACCGGTGAACACGCCTCGGCCCGGATTGGTCACGAGGGTTCATCGGTACCTCCCCTCGTGACGCGTTGATGGGGCCACGCCGATGTTCCTGGCCGCGCCTCCCTTTTTCTCCCACTCTGCCACGTGGCTTATGGCGGCTTGGGGTGAGCTCCAGCTCAAAGGCAGCGAACGCTGCTGGCAAAGGCACGCCATACAATTTGGAGAGGGTAAAGCCGCAAAATGAATAGGATGGGAATTTGAGGAGGGGGCTAGGTTATTTGATTAATACAATGCAGATTCAACTGTTGGAAACAGATCCTTACCTGAAACACATACTAATGAAATAACTAAAGAAGAAGCCTATGGTTTGCTACGTGTTGCTCGTGGCCTAACTAGGGTGCGACCTTTGACCTTTACAAAGGTAATATTTACAAGTTGTTATTTACAAGTATTTACTGGTGAAGGGTTCTCAAAACCGCAACAATATATATATATATATATATATATATATATATATATATATATATATATATATATCTTTATATATATATATATGTGTGTGTGTGTGTGTGTGTGTGTGTATATGTGTGTGCGTGTGGGTGCGTGTGCGTGTGAGGCATAATGTTTGTGTCTATTAATTATATACGTGTATTAATTGCGTATGACGTACTATTGAAATGTACCTTTTAACTCTTTAGAATGCTGAGACCCCTTCGTCCTTTGAAAACCCTTTAAGACCCCTAAGATCATTAAGACCCCAAAGACCCCTAAACACCCAGAGGACCTAAAAGTCCCCGAGAACCTAAAATGTATTCACACGCTGGATGCGTACAAACTGTTCATGGTGGTGAAAAAACATGCACATTGGTATTGTACCCAGTGTGAAGATGTTGCAGTCGAAGCAGCTAGGTTGGCAGTGAAACCCAAGAAAAAGCCAAGCATACATATTGATGTCTCATACAACAAGCTCAGGAACAGATCCGTGATAAGCTCACAGAAAAATGAAATACTTCAAGAAGCTCAACAAACTGTGAAATAAATGATAACTTCTGCCTCTGGGGAGAAACGATTGGAGCAAACTTATGCTGATGTAACAAAAGCATATACTTGGTAAACTTGCTTGGTAAGTTTGGGTAAGCATAATACTTGGTAAACTTGCTTGGTAAGCTTGGGTAAGCATAATACTTGGTAAACCAAGCAGGACATGCCAAGTCTTTAAACCGCTGAGACCGCTTTGACATTTTGAAGACCCTTTAAGACTCCCAAGATCCTTAAGACCCAGAGGACCCAAAAGACCATGAAGATCCAAATAACCCAGGACGACCCAAAAGTCCCCAAGGACTCAAAAGACCCACCCCACCCCCTCCCCCAGTGTCCGGCAGGCATGTATGCTACAAGGCGATGAAGACCAATGAAAATTTGGTCCAATGGACCAACGGGCCCTCGAGTATAATTCAAACGATATTTCATAATACCTCATCCCATAATACCTCAACCCATAATACCTCATCACATAATACCTCAACCCATAATACCTCATCCCATAATACCTCAACCCATAATACCTCATCCCATAATACCTCAACCCATAATACCTCACCCATAATACCTCATCCCATAATACCTCAACCCATAATACAGGAAAACATAATGTATCTAAAGCTACATTACTGGGTTGCAGCAAATGGTCTGTTTTAGTTTGTTTAGTCGCAAAAGAAAACCCGAGGAATCATTGTACCAGATGAAGCACTTAGTTTTTGTTGTTTCATTGAAATACGCAAATGCAATGTTATCAACCACAATGCACAACTTCCAAGAACTTCACAACCTTACTGTAATTATTTATTCACATGCTAATGATATTACTTAATGAAAAAAGTTACGTACTTGATGTGAGATCAGGTGCGCGAGGACACGCCCCACACACGGTGAGACACGCCCCACACACGGTGAGACACGCCTCACACACGGTGAGACAATCCAGGGTGACACGGAACGAGAAGTTTGTCCCAGACAAGTGATTGTAATGCCTTACTTCAGGATTTCTCATTTCCTTGTCTTCGTGTTGGCATCTCTGTTGGTGACGATTTTCATGTTCATGAAGCCAGGTTGGTTTCATTCAAATACATTTTATAATTTTGTGGTCAATTGATGAGAAAACAGTTCATCTCACTGCAATATTACGATGTGAAATGATTCATCTTTAAAATTATGAAGTCGAAAGTGATTTATTTTCGTATCATAAAGTATTTACGGACGGACTGACGGACGACGCGCCATCGCATGAGCTCCGCTAAGCTTCGTTCCAGGTGAGCTAACTTCCGCCTGCCAATGTCTATTATGAGAGCATAATAGACTTGTTGTCACCCCATCTGATTACAGTGTAGAATTTAAAATCCATTTCGCGTGATATGTTATTCTCCAATAGTTGATCTACCCCAATATATCTTAAAAGGTTGCCTTTTTGAGGGGAAACACCTTTAGTTGTTATTTATGACTCCCCCATACTTAATGCAGCAAGTTTGGCTTTTATTCAAACTGGAGGCAAATTACCTTTAAGCTCGGCTTTATCTACAACCGAGCTGGATATAGCCTTTGATCAATGGTTAAGATTAAATTTACCCATAACTTCTCCCCTTTTGTCACCTCGTGACAAATTTGACAATTTCATTGAAACAATTGATCAATTTAATTCTGCTTTCATGAATAATTCCTGTTCTTATAGTTTCGGTCCTCAGGTTAATTAATTCTCATAATTACCTGAAGACTTACCCCCTGTTCTCATTACCCCCTGTGCTGTCTTTCCCTCGCGGTCCCCCTGTGCTGTCTTTCCCTCGCGGTCCCCCTGTGCTGTCTTTCCCTCGCGGTCCCCCTGTACTGTCTTTCTGTCGTGGTCCCCCTGTACTGTCTTTCCCTCGTGGTCCCCCTGTGCTGTCTTTCCCTCGTGGTCCCCATGTACTGTCTTTCCGTCATGGTCCCCCTGTGCTGTCTTTCCCTCACGGGCCCCCTGTACTGTCTTTCCCTTGTGGTCCCCCTGTGCTGTCTTTCCCTCGTGGTCCCCCTGTACTGTCTTTCCGTCGTGGTCCCCCTGTGCTGTCTTTCCCTCGCGGTCCCCCTGTGCTGTCTTTCCCTCGTGGTCCCCCTGTGCTGTCTTTCCCTCGTGGTCCCCTTGTGCTGTCTTTCCCTTGCAGTCCCCCTGTGCTGTCTTTCCCTCATGGTCCCCCTGTGCTGTCTTTCCGTCGCGGTCCCCCTGTGCTGTCTTTCCCTCGTGGTCCCCCTGTGCTGTCTTTCCGTCGTGGTCCCCCTGTACTGTCTTTCCCTCGTGGTCCCCCTGTGCTGTCTTTCCCTCGTGGTCCCCCTGTGCTGTCTTTCCCTCGCAGTCCCCCTGTGCTGTCTTTCCCTCGCAGTCCCCCTGTGCTGTCTTTCCCTCGCGGTCCCCCTGTGCTGTCTTTCCCTCGCGGTCCCCCTGTGCTGTCTTTCCCTCGTGGTCCCCCTGTGCTGTCTTTCCGTCACGGTCCCCCTGTGCTGTCTTTCCCTCGTGGTCCCCCTGTGCTGTCTTTCCTCACGGTCCCCCTGTACTGTCTTTCCCTCATGGTCCCCCTGTGCTGTCTTTCCCTCACGGTCCCCCTGTGCTGTCTTTCCCTCGCGGTCCCCCTGTGCTGTCTTTCCCTCGTGGTCCCCCTGTCCTGTCTTTCCCTCGCGGTGCCCCTGTGCTGTCTTTCCCTCGTGGTCCCCCTGTACTGTCTTTCCCTCGCGGTCCCCCTGTGCTGTCTTTCCCTCGTGGTCCCCCTGTACTGTCTTTCCCTCGTGGTCCCCCTGTACTGACTTTCCCTCGTGGTCCCCCTGTATTGTCTTTCCCTCACGGTCCCCCTGTGCTGTCTTTCCCTCGCGGTCCCCCTGTGCAGTCTTTCCCTCGTGGTCCCCCTGTGCTGTCTTTCCCTCGTGGTCCCCCTGTACTGTCTTTCCCTCGCGGTCCCCCTGTGCTGTCTTTCCCTCATGGTCCCCCTGTACTGTCTTTCCCTCGTGGTCCCCCTGTATTGTCTTTCCCTCGCGGTCGCCCTGTATTGTCTTTCCCTCGCGGTCCCCCTGTGCTGTCTTTCCCTCGTGGTCCCCCTGTACTGTCTTTCCCTCGCGGGCCCCCTGTGCTGTCTTTCCGTCACGGTCCCCCTGCGCTGTCTTTCCCTCACGGTCCCCCTGTGCTGTCTTTCCCTCGTGGTCCCCCTGTGCTGTCTTTCTCTCGCGGTCCCCCTGTGCTGTCTTTCCCTCATGGTCCCCCTGTGCTGTCTTTCCGTCGCGGTCCCCCTGTACTGTCTTTCCCTCGTGGTCCCGCTGTGCTGTCTTTCCCTCGCGGTCCCCCTGTGCTGTCTTTCCCTCGTGGTCCCCCTGTGCTGTCTTTCCCTCGTGGTCCCCCTGTACTGTCTTTCCGTTGTGGTCCCCCTGTGCTGTCTTTCCCTCGCGGTCCCCCTGTACTGTCTTTCCCTCATGGCCCCCCTGTGCTATCTTTCCCTCGTGGTCCCCCTGTGCTGTCTTTCCCTCGTGGTCCCCCTGTGCTGTCTTTCCCTCTCAGTCCCCCTGTGCTGTCTTTCCCTCGTGGTCCCCCTGTGCTGTCTTTCCCTCGTGGTCCCCCTGTGCTGTCTTTCCCTCGCGGTTGTCAGCTCTTTCACGAGCCTCGATTCAGTATACAAAAAAAAAAAAAGAAAAAAAAAAAAGACCCCAGGCCGAAAAGTTTCCATGGGTGTACCCTCTCGTAGTCAGGGCAGGTATGAACAACAAAAACAATCTACAATGCAGGCCACGTGTTCAGCCCTTCATCTGGCAAAATTCCCTTATCCATCACAGCAGTATGTTCATATTGTTCTATTTGCAGGTTTACACACCTTTTTAAAAATTGTGAGGGGGTGTGGAAATCCAATGAGTCAATGCAGACCACGCTTGCACATTTCTTGAAAAGACTCCTCACCTTGCATCATGGTGGAAGTAGTTTTCCCAGTTCCTTATGGTGGCATGCATTTGATGAGGCACACCATAATTTAGTGATTAGGAGAACAGTGCCAATCAATTTCAAGATGGCAGCATCCCACGCTTTTAAGCCAGCATTGTGTCTGGTGCCATCCTATTTGGCATGACACTAGACCTTCTCTTCCTCAGATGCGAGGCCTCAGCAGGGGAGCCCTTTAGTAGACTTGAGTGTGGAATGATGTATTCCGCATCGCTACTACCATCTTAGACAGCACAGTCCTTTTGGGGGGGTGGGGGGGGGGGGGGGGGGTCCTCAATGATAAATATGGTGGATTCATATGGTACTTGTAATGGGTCATATAACTATTAGAAAAGTTAGTTGGTTTAACCCTTAGATGCAGGAATTGGGCATGCATTTGAGCCTTACAAAATGTCCCACAAGGTTTTTGTTTTATTTGTTGTACAACATAGGTTTCAAATTAAATTGAAGAACAGTGTTCACTGTTGAACAGATGCAGGCGTCATCCAGGGGTCAGGCCTCGAGGCTAACCAGGCCCCAAACACGTACGACTAAACTGACCGACTAATACACAATTGTGCACAAAATGCAAAACATGATGGAACCAGAAATACAGTAGACACATTCACAGCAAAACAAAATACTTAACTTAGAGAAGAAAAAAAAACTTAACTTTGATAGCCGTGGACGAGCTCAGACGACACACAACCTCACCTTGGGAACCAAAAATGGAAGTCCAATCCTTATGACACTTGCAACACCAGCCATGCATTTTGCTCCTCCACTAAATAACATATTCGCAGACCGGAGCCGAACACTACCATTGATGCCACCAGCCAAGTCATCGCAAGGGGTGCGAAGAGTGACCATGAGGCTATGCCCCGAAGGACAATTGGATGAGGTGATGCGATGGCGCTAGTTGATTGGCGCATGCAGGTGACATCATCATAGAACATTCCAGGACGAGGAGCAAAAAGCGGAAGGTTATGTTTTGATCGCTGTGTATTTATTTGTATGTCTGTGTGTGTGTGTGTATGTTAATCGCATAACTCAAAAAGTATTCAACCGAATTGCATGAAATTTGGTGGGATGATTGGTTATTATACGGGACACATTTGATTAGATTTTGGGAGCAATCGGGTCAAAGGTCAAGGTCAAGGTCACGAAAAGGTCAAAATCGTATTTTTGTTGTTCTGTTCCCTACACTCCCATGCCAAGTACAGAACAGTAGCTGCGGCGAAGGTATGCGCTCTACCGAGTGCCCGTTCTAGTTTTGAGTGTTCTAATAAACCATGGTAAAGCCACACCAATGCAATTGCAGAACAAAACAAGTAATTGTATTAATAACTCTCACATACACAATAACAACACTCTTAACGAAAGTACAATGAAAATATCACTTGCATCAAATGAACAATACAAATGATGGTACCATCATTCCCCAATGCTCTCAAAGCAATAAACTCATGATACGCCAGACATGAGTGGAATGTAACATTCCCCAAAGTCCGTGCACAGATCCCCACGCTGGTTGAAGCCGTGCAGAATGACAAACCAACAAGCAGGTATTGGCGCGACTGTGGATGAGGAGTTACGAGGTGAGAGGTCGATATGGGAATTGAGCCGATATGGAATCCAACGGCAATCCACACGGTGAGGTCGATATGGGAATCCCAATGACCAGACAAGATGCACCAAGCTGACAGCCTCTTCGAGAACAAAATGGTGTATCGGCCTGTAATGGAGGCGCTGGCTCCCTCCAACAATGACTCACTCTTGGTGATAAAACCTGAGACTCAGGTTTAATAATTGCACTCCCAATACATGACGATGTCGCGGGCAATCCCTTTCTGGGGAAGCCTCAACTCATTCGTGACCAATATAAAAAAGTCCACTCGCAGCCTCGATGCAACTCACGGCTCTATCTCCCTCTCCTCTCCCTGCCGATCTCGACTCGGACTCTCCCAAGCTCCTCCTCTTTGCCCTTTTCTTCCGGTTTGTTTGCCTCGTATTCCTTTTTCCTTCACAAACACTTATTTTCACCTTTTACTAAAGTCATCTCCATTTCACACAAAAATCTTAACAACAATATTACCTGAAACTAAAAATCCTACAAGTATAAAATGGAAGTGACGGAAGTGACGGATCCATAACGCTTCAATTACAACCAATTAGCCACACTTTCAACAGGAAACAACTTGGTCCTAAAACTACATAGATGAATTGGTCCTAAGTTGGTCCTACCTACTCCTGTACAGCTTGTAATTGTACTAAATGAGCATAAATTGTGTTACAGGTCCTTTTGGAAGCAAGTGGAAGGTTGACACACAGCGAGAAGTAGCCAACAACATCCAAATGGAACAAATAAGACGGAAAGCCATTATTAAATCTGTCTGCAGGCAGGAGAACAGTCAAAAAAGGTAAACAAATTATCGTGAATATACATGTACACAACACAGTTTCCTTCATTGTTACACGACTTGAGATGAATGTTAATATAAGAACAACAAGGAAATAAATAAATACGAGTGTAAAACAATATTTTGCTATTATCTCAGAAAAAACCTTCTGAAAAACTGCTGCTCCAAATAAGACTCCACACGACATAACACTGGAAAACAAAGATTTTGCTACTGGGGTAGAAACATATGTTCTAGACTAAATCGAGTATGCCGATTCTGAATGTGGTCAGAATTTTCTTAGCAGGTCAGGATTTGGAGTTATACATATGGTCCAATTACAGTAGCTTACTCTGGGGGGTGATTTTGAGTGAGCATAAATTATTAGTTTTTTGTTTCAATTACGCTTCAATTACAACCAATTAGCCACACTTTCAACATGGAATTATCTTGGTCCTAAAACTACATAAATAACTTGGTCCTAACTTGGTCCTAACTAACTTGGTCCTAACTCACATAACTTGGTCCTAACTTGGTCCAACAATAATTATCCACAACAACTGTTGTAGAATATTATTTTTCATAAAAAGAGGTTTGGAATGCACTTTAAATTATTTAAAATGGATGAAAACTGACCAAGGTATGAATTTTTAAGTAAAATTTTCCACACGGCATTTCAATTTTGCGTGCCGCTTCTATGCTGAAGAGTTAATAACTTGACACTAAAATGTTTAAATACAATGTATATATTTACCCTGCGCTCGCGCAGCGAAAAGCAGGGTTAGGCATTCGGGTGCGTATGTGTGGCGTACATGCGTGCATGTCTGAATTTTAAAAATTCATTTTCTCAGCAACCGTTGGTCCGATTGACACGCAACTTTACCACAGGAGTGCCTTCGCCTGTATAATTTTTTTATTCATAATTATGACGTCATAGGTCATGTGGTACGGATGGCATCTTGGAAAAAAGTTACACCTCTATATCTCCCAAACCGCTCAATGGAAAAAATTGAAACATGGCTCATTGTCAAGTACTTCCCATGGGGAATAAGATATGTTGATGATGATGTCATCGGTTCCTTCATTATGACGTCATAATTCGAAAAGTACAACGCTTGATCTGATCAGTATGAAAAAAAAAAATTCTTCTGCAACTGTTAGTCCGATGGATGCGAACTTTTCAGAATATGAGCGGCTCCTCCTGTATAATTTTTTATTGATAATTATGATGTTATAGGTCACGTGGTACATGCGCCATCTTGGAGAAATCGAAAAAAGTTGCATCTCTATATCTCTGAAACCGCTCCATGGAAAAAATTGAATCATGGCTCATTGTTAAGTACTCCCATTAGGGAATAAGATACGTTCATGATGATATCATCCATACCTTAATTATGACATCATAATTCGACAAGTACAATGCTTGATTCGATCAGTATGAATTTTTTTTCTCTGCAATTCTTGGTCCCATTGACACGAAATTTTCACCATAGGAGCACCTTTTTGCTCTGGTGGGTGGGTGAAGCACCTCCTCCTGTAAAATATATGAATGATAATCATGACGTCATAGGTCATGTGGTACAGGCGCAATCTTGTAAAAAAAACAAACGTTGCACCTCATTATCTCCAAAACCGCTCTATGGAAAAAATTTAAACGTGGCTCATTGTAAAGAACTCCTTAAGGGGAATAGGTGTTGTTAACGATTACGTCCTTGGTGCCATAATTATGACGTCATAATTTGACAGGGCCAATGCTTAGTCTTATCAGTTTGAAATTTATTGAGCATGATCTATGCAACAATTATATTCGAGAATATAAATTTATGATGTCATCGCTCACGTTGTCTGGCAGCCATATTGGATCAAAGAAAAAAAAATGTTCAAAATACAGAAGAGTTGGCTCGCAACAAATTGACTGCGCAGGGTAAGTATTCTATGAATACCATCTAGTTAAATCAAGTAATGGGCAACCAAAACCAAAGAGGTGAAATACATATACACTTGGTCCTCGGTTAACGTTGTGTTTACGTTCTTGAAAACCACAATGGCAAGTGACGCGACGTTAAAAGGATCAATTTATCTGGTAATAAGTAGACCAAGACAAGAGCTGGGCACCTCATGTGTGCTGCACCATGTGTAACTCGGGCTTACGCAGTGGTTGAGTGGCAAAAGGAAGGGAATGCCTTTTGCTGTGCCAATGATATGGTGTGAGCCAATGAATTATCACACTGACTGCTACTTTTGTATGACAAATATTGCTGGTTTCTCAACGAAAAACAAGTAAAAAATTGTATATCCAGATTGTCAGTCTGCTCTGAAACCTGTCCCCCATTACTTGGATTATCCTGTGCCAGTTCCACCAGAAGCTGCTGCAGATGAAAGCGATGACAACTCTGACGATGCTATGGGTGATATGGATGAACTGAATGAACCTGAATCTGAAGAAAAGAAGCCACATTTGCTTAATCAAGCAGCATTAAACGATCTGGTGAGAGACCTGTCATTGTCAAAGGAGAAGACTGAAGTGTTGGGCTCCAGACTACAGCAATACAGCAATTAAGATAGACAATGATGTTTGTTTCTTTGCTGATGTGAATGGCCTAATGCATGAGCTAAGAAACAAACACGTGCCCGATGAATTAGTCAGGTTCACGATGTCAATAAATTATATTTCGTTCAAAATCATGGTAGATTAGCAAACCTATACATTTTTGGAAAGGTTATAGCATAAGGAAACTAAAAATCAATGTTTACATTTGGAGAGATACCTGTATGGCGGCCATTTTGGATTTTCAAAATGGCCACTGTAAAATACATATTTTGTTCTATTTCTGCCTCTAATTACCCTAAAAACTTTTAAAAATACACTAAACCTATATTTTCAGGGACAAGGAATCCAATGAAAGTATAAAATTCGTGCTATGGGGAATGGTAAGACACGAATCAAAGGTTTTGAATTGCAAAATACTGTCTTTATTTTCGCGATAAGTTGCATAATCAAATACATTGAAGGAGCTGGGGCTCCCACGTCGATCGGAAGAATGGACGCGACAAAAAGCTGGAATTCATCCGAGTTGCTTTAATCAAATCAAACACTCAGGCACTCTGAAAACCCGTTTATCGGGCAGCAATATATATAACTATTATCCCGGAGGGTTTGCCCAGGCCCGGCGCCAGGGGGCGTGGCCCCGCGTCCTGGCTGCGGCCTGGCAAGTTGAGGGCGAGCCTGCCCGGGCATGCCCGGGCATGCCCGGGCGTCCCGACCAAGGCCTGGCAAGTTGAGCGCGGGCCTGCCCGGGCGTCCTGGACGAGCCCGGCATGGTGATCGCTCCGCGTCCTTGATAGGTGCAAGGCGATTGTGAAAACCCAGCGGCAGCCGCTACACACGTCCCCCCAGAATCGACTTGCACCGGCAGGGTCAATTTGAGGGGGGTCCTGATGACCCGGCCGAAGCGACCCGTGGCGGGTCGTGGGAGGGGGTCCGGTGAGGTGGTGGGCGGTCGAGTGGGGGGCACCGTGGATGGGGGGCGGCCTCGCCGCGGCGGAAGGGCCACCCGTGGTGGGTGGTCGACGTCCACGTGCGCCGGCTTGAGGCGGTCCACCGCAATCCGGTCCGACCTGCCGCCGATGTCGATGACGAACGACTTGTCGTCCCGTCGCAGCACCCGGAAGGGCCCGTCGTACGGCGGCTGGAGTGGCCACCGATGTGCGTCGTGACGCACAAAAACATACTCCGCTGTGCGGAGTGCTGGGGGGATGTAGGACTGGGGGTCACCGTGGTGGGATGTTGGCACGGGGGCAAACCGTCGGGCCGCCTCCTGGAGGTCCGAGCGCTGGTGAGCTGCGGACCAGGGACTGGTAGCGTCGGGCACGAATTCGCCCGGGACGCGTAGCGCCTGGCCATAGACAAGCTCGGCGGTGGATGCCTGGAGGTCCTCCTTGGGGGCCGTGCGGAGGCCCAAAAGGACCCACGGCAGCCGGTCGGCCCAACCGCCGTCTTGAAGGCCGGCCATGAGCGCGGCCTTCATGGAGCGGTGGCATCGCTCGCACAACCCGTTTGCTTGGGGGTGGTAGGCCGTAGTACGGTGGAGCTTGACCCCCAGGTTGCGGGCGACCGCGCCCCACAGCTCGGAGGTGAACTGTGGTCCGCGGTCTGACGAGATGTCCGCCGGTGCGCCGAAGCGGGCGACCCAGGTGGCGATGAAAGCCTGCGCCACGTCGGCGGTGGTGGTGGAGACGAGGGGAACGGCCTCCGGCCACCTGGTGGTCCTGTCCACCATGGTGAGCAGGTGTGTGAACCCCCGTGACGGGGGGAGGGGGCCCACCAGATCCACGTTGACGTGGTCGAAACGTCGTTCGGGCACGGTGAAAGGTGCCAGCGGGGCCTGGGTGTGTCGGTGGACCTTGGCCCGTTGGCAGGCCGTGCAGGTGCTGGTCCAATCGCAGACGTCCCGACGAAGGCCGTGCCAGACGAAACGCGCCGACACCAGCTTCTGGGAAGCTTTCCGGCCCGGGTGGGAAAGGCCGTGGAGGGAGGCGAAGATGCGGCGTTGCCAGGTGACGGGCACGATGGGGCGAGGCTGGCCTTGGGAGACGTCGCAGAGCAGGACAGTGTCCGCGCAGGGGATGTCGGCCAGGCGGAGGCCCGTGTCCGCCGCCCGGAGGGCTTGCACCGTGGTGTCGGTGGTTTGGTCCGCCGCCATAAGCGCAAAATCCACGCCCAGGTGGACCGCGTTCGCGCTGGCCCGGGAAAGACAGTCGGCCACGGCGTTGTTTTTGCCGGCGACGTGCCGGATGTCCGTGGTAAACTCCGACACGGCGGAGAGGTGGCGCTGTTGGCGGGCCGACCATGGCTCCGTGACCTTGGCCATGGCGTAAACCAACGGCTTGTGGTCGACGAACGCCGTGAAAGGTCGGCCCTCCAGGAGGTGGCGGAAAGGGCGGACGGCCAGGTGTAGACCGAGGAGCTCCCGGTCAAACGTGCTGTATTTGAGCTCGTTCGGCCGGAGCTGCCGGCTGAAAAAAGCGAGTGGCTGCCAAACCCCGTTCACCCATTGCTCATGTACGGCGCCCACCGCGTAGTCGGAGGCATCCGTGGTGAGGGCGATGGGAGCGTTGAGCACCGGGTGAGCAAGCAGTGTTGCGTCGGCGAGGGCCCGCTTTGAGCGTTGGAAGGCCGCATCCATTGCTGCGGGCCAGGCGATGTCGTGCTTGGCCGGCTTGCCCCGGAGGGCTTTGTAGAGGGGCCGCATGAGTTGAGCAGCGCGGGGCACGAAGCGGTGATAAAAATTCACCATTCCCAGGAATTCCTGCAGGGCCTTTATGGTGCGGGGACGCGGGAACGTGGTGATGGCCTCGACCTTGGTTGGCAGCGGCACGGCCCCGTTCTTGGTGATGTGGTGGCCCAAAAAATCAACGGCCGTCGTGCCGAAGTGGCATTTGGCCGGGTTGACGATGAGGCCGTGCTCGCTGAGGCGCCCGAACAGTGTTCGGAGGTGGAGGAGGTGCTCGGCCCGGGACGTGCTGGCGACGAGGATGTCGTCCAGGTAAACGAAAAGGAACGGCAGGTCACGCAGCACGCCGTCCATCAAGCGCTGGAACGCCTGAGCCGCGTTCTTGAGACCAAACGGCATCCGCAAGAATTCGAATAAGCCGAACGGCGTGATGACTGCCGTTTTAGGGACGTCGGCCGCCCTGACAGGTACCTGGTGATATCCCCGTATGAGATCAATTTTCGAAAAAATGACCCGTCCCGCGAGACGGGCGGAGAAGTCTTGGATATGCGGGATCGGGTACCTGTCGGGGGTGGTAGCGTCATTGAGACGGCGGTAGTCGCCACACGGGCGCCATCCACCCCCCGGCTTGGGCACGATGTGCAGTGGCGAGGCCCACGCGCTATCGGAGCGCCGCACGATGCTGAGGTGCTCCAACGCGTCGAATTCGGCCTTCGCTACGGCGAGCTTGGCTGGGTCGAGGCGGCGGGCCCTGGCGTAGACCGGCGGGCCCGTGGTTGGTATGTGGTGCTCGATCCCATGCCGTACTGCGACGGCCGAAAACGTCAGCCGCGTGAGGGCCGGGAACTCCGTGAGCAGGCGAGCAAACTCGTTCGCCGCCGGGACGGTGCATGCCAGCTCGGTCGGCGCGGAGCTGCTCAATGTGCATACCAGGGAGCTGAAGGTTTCGGCGTTGATTAAACGACGCCGTTGGACGTCCACCAGTAGTCCGTGTGCGCAGAGGAAGTCGGCGCCTAGCAGAGCCATGGGCACGTTTGCGGTTACAAACGTCCAAGCAAAGCGTTGGCCGCCGAAGCAGAGGGTGACGTTGCGCGGGCCGAAGGTGCGGATGGTCGATCCGTTGGCCGCAACCAAGGAGGGGCCGCAAACCGCGGATTGCCTGTCCTGGTCAGAGGCGGGTATGATGCTCAGTTGGGCGCCGGTGTCGCACAGGAAGCGCCGTCCGGACGCTTTATCCGTGATGAACAGTAAGTTGCCCGTGTGGCCGGCGCTCATGGCTGGTAATGAACGCCGGCCCGGCCGTTTCCCGGCCTGCCGAAGGTGCACGGGGGTCGGCATGTCCGGGCCTTCTGTCCGAACCTGGCATGATAGTAACACCACGCTTGGTCAGGTGGAGGCCCCGGTCGTCGTGCTGCAGGTGGTCGGCGCGGTGTAGCGGCCGCCAATTGCGTCGGCAGTTCGGCCGTCGACCGTGCCGGGTGCTCGGGCGCCATGGGTGTTGCGTCGGACGGCAGTGGGTCCCATGTCGCCGCTGCGACGCGCTGTCCTGCGGCGGAGATCTTGTCGGCTTCTCTGGCAAGAGCCCGGGGATCTGTGATCGTCGTGCTTGCCAGGGCGAGGCGTACCGGGTTAGGCAGCTGACGGAGGAACAGCTCCCGGAACAGGAATGCCGGAGAGTGCTCGCCGAGCAGTGAAAGCATGTAGTCCATTCGCTCGGAAGGGCGCGTGTCGCCGAGCTCAGGCAGTTCGAGCAGACGCCGTGCGCGTTCCGCCGATGGGAGGGCGAAAGCATCGAGGAGAAGCTTCTTAATCGCGCCGTATTTGTCAGCGGCTGGCGGGCTCTCGAGGAGGCTCAGGGCGCGGGACGCGGTAGCCGAACCGAGCGCAGCTACCACATGGTGGAAGCGGGTGTCGTCGGCCGTGATGCCTCGCAGGGCGAACAGGGACTCCGCCTGTGTGAACCAAACCGCCGCGTGAGCCTCCCAGAAGGTAGGCAGTTTAAGGGCGACTGCCGTGTCCATGTCGGTAGGTCACCAATGAAGGAGCTGGGGCTCCCACGTCGATCGGAAGAATGGACGCGACAAAAAGCTGGAATTCATCCGAGTTGCTTTAATCAAATCAAACACTCAGGCACTCTGAAAACCCGTTTATCGGGCAGCAATATATATAACTATTATCCCGGAGGGTTTGCCCAGGCCCGGCGCCAGGGGGCGTGGCCCCGCGTCCTGGCTGCGGCCTGGCAAGTTGAGGGCGAGCCTGCCCGGGCATGCCCGGGCATGCCCGGGCGTCCCGCCCGAGGCCTGGCAAGTTGAGCGCGGGCCTGCCCGGGCGTCCTGGACGAGCCCGGCATGGTGATCGCTCCGCGTCCTTGATAGGTGCAAGGCGATTGTGAAAACCCAGCGGCAGCCGCTACAACATGTTATCATTTTGTACAGGCAGTTAATAACATCAAAATGTGTCACAATAATTCATATCACCAAACATACACAGGCAGTCAGCAAAAATCATATATACACATGCAGTCAGTATAACTTCACATCTACACGGGCAGTCAATGACAAAATATACACAGGCAGTCAATGGCATCAAACATACACGATTACAGAATATGCCATTTAGAGTTCGTCATCACTGTCCTGTGTGTCGTATCCGACAATATAGTCCGCATCGTTTTCACAGTCCGTTCCACACAAGCAAAGGTCGGTCAAATTGATTGGCAAATCGAATTGGTCGAATGGTCGATCGAATCGAATTCGATGAATCGAATCGAATCGAATCGATCGAATTGGTCGAATGGTCGAATGGTCGATCGAAGCGATTGGTCGAATGGTCGAATGGTCGAATTGGTCGAATGGAATTGGTTGATTAGTCGAATTGGTCGAATCGAATTGGTCGGAATTGGCAAATGTAAACATTGATTTTCAGATTTTCCATGAAATAACGTTTCCAAAAATGTATAGGTTTGCTAATCTACCATAATTTTGAACGAAAAAACATAGTGAACCTGACTAAATGGAGACTCGTCATAGACTCCAGAAAAGTGAGCCTCAAAGCTGTTTTGTTGCACAATGGTAACAAAAACCTCCTCTGTTCCTGTAGCTCATGCTGTCGGCATGAAGGAGACATATGAGTCCATGGAAATCCTTCTAAGAGTGATTAAACACTCTGATCATAAGTGGAACATCTGCAGTGATCTAAAAGTGATTTCTCTTCTCCTCGGACTGCAGCTGGGGTACACAAAATACATGTGCTTCTTGTGCCGATGGAACAGCTGCGATGACAGCAATCATTATGTTGTAAAAGACTGGCCTGAAAGGCATGAGCACATATTTAGCAGGTACAATGTGCATCATAAGCCATTGGTAGACCCACAAAAAGTCTAACTTCTACCGCTTCACCTCAAACTTGGCCTGATGAAAAACTTTGTAAAGGCATTGGATCACGACGGTAATGGCTTCCAATATCTCAGAGAGAGGTTTGGCGCAGAGAAAACTGATGCTAAACTCAAAGCAAGCATTTTCGTTGGGCCCCAGATCCGAGAACTGATGTGTGATCCCGAGTTCAAAAATAAACAGAACCCACTTGTGTTTGCAGCATGGGAAGCATTTGTGTTGGTTGTGCAGAACTTCCTTGGTAACCATAGAGCTGAAAAGTATTGTTACATGCGTCAGGGATGAGGACCTGAGTCCCAAACGTCACTTCTGACCGACTAAGTGTGTTATCGGGTGACTCATGTCAGCGACTCTAAGTCCTATCCCCAACCCGCCGGGCCGAGGCCCGCAAACTGGCCGAGCGTTTTTTGGAAGCTTGAACGTTTGGCTTAGTGCAAAGAGTTTAAACTGCCACACTGGCAGCTCAGGGGAGCTCGCAACCCAATCCGAAAAATGTCAATCAAACAAAATGAAGAACAATAAATTTACTTCACAGAATGCAAAACGATACAATAAGCAAATCATATACAGTAGGTATGATGATGGACTTAATTAATTAATAATAACAGATTGAAACAATCAATACAGGCCACATACAACCGATACGAAAGGCCGACATAACATCCACACACAACACTCTATCTAACCCAGGGAAGGGAAGGGAAGCAAAGTAATAAAATAATATTCGCAGGGAATTTAAATAAAACGGGATATGAGGATGGGGATGGAATGGGGTTCAGGCCTGTTTGAAGAGCAGGTTCATCAACGTTCGTCAGAGCGGGACTTGGCAGGAACAAACGGGAATGGACCAGTCATCACGCCCTGTGACTCCTTTCTCCTTTGATCCCTTTCCTTTCGTCAACCTCCTTCATACAACACAGCAAATCCCTCAGCTCAGAAAGATCGTTGAGGTCGAGTCTCACACCAACAAGCTCTCTGAAGCCGTTCACACCACGAGCAAGGTTCGCTTTTTCACCACCCCACCAAGAGTCGCCTTCTTCTTCTCTCTATTCTTTTCCCGCACTTTCTCTTGCTTGAAAGCAAAAGGGTTGAATCCTTCCTAAAGCTGTTTTTGTGCAACACCACCAACAGTCAAAATCACATGGCGTAAAGGTTGATTAAGAGTGTGTTAATATTATAGGAAGAAGAAGATGACGTTTTGGCCGCATATATACATAAGGACATAACCATATACGTTTGCTCTATTATAATAATATTCTCAGTTTCACATACACCAAACAAGGAGTGTGGTCACGGTTTATTGCATGTAGTGTCCTTCACATGCAAACCTTGCATTTTGAAATGATGCAACATGGATAAATACTCGTAAAGGGAGTCGATATGGGGTAAACTTTAAGAAAAAGGAAAAATAAATACGAAAAGGTCCTATTTGGGGATTCACAGCTGAACTGGCACTTCCATGCATTACACCCTAAACAACACGACTCCTAAATGATTGACATTCCCACAAATGTAACAGTATTCTGAATTCGTGGACAACATGCAAAAGGCATATCAGCGAATTTGCTGTAGGATATGTCTTAAAATGCACTTCTTCTTGTATTCTCATCTTGATTTTTTCTCATCTAATCTGGGTGAGGTATGCGATGAGCATGGCGAAAGGTTCCACCAAGACATTTCGGTCATGGAAACTAGGTATCAAGGACAGTTCAACCCACACATGATGGGTGATTACTGCTGGTTCTTACAACGTGAGACCAATTCCACACACAAGCGCAAGAGCAAGTGTCTCACACACTTCTGAACACGTCTGAACAGGGCCTGCGCTGACTATATTGCAAGGAAGAGTGTAAACCTGAAGTGTTGTTTCTGGATCACTCACAATGGAGCAGATTTACCTGTCAAGTTTACACCCTTGCGAAGATTACCATGTTCTAATGTTTTATTAACTTCTTTTTCTGCAACTTGTTTATGTTCTTGGTTTGTACACTACGCATTATACACGGAGATTAATCATTGTTATTGTAGCGGCTACCGCTGGGTTTTCACAATCGCCTTGCACCTATCAAGGACGCGGAGCGATCACCATGCCAGGCTCGTCCAGGACGCCCGGGCAGGCTCGCCCTCAACTTGCCAGGCCGCAGCCAGGACGCTGGGCCACGCCCCCTCTCGCCTTTCCTGGGCAAACGCTCCGGGATAATATGTATATATATTGCTGCCCGATAAACGGGCTTTTCAGAGTGCCTGAGTGTTTGGTTTGATTAAAGCAACTCGGATGAATTCCAGCTTTTTGTCGCGTCCATTCTTCCGATCGACGTGGGAGCCCCAGCTCCTTCATTGGTGACCTACCGACATGGACATGGCAGTCGCCCTTTAACTGCCTACCTTCTGGGAGGCTCACGCGGCGGTTTGGTTCGCACAGGCGGATTCCCTGTTCGCCCTGCGAGGCATCACGGCCGACGACACCCGCTTCCACCATGTGGTAGCAGCGCTCGGTTCGGCCACCGCGGCCCGCGCCCTGAGCCTCCTCGAGAGCCCGCCAGCCGCTGACAAATACGGCGCGATTAAGAAGCTTCTCCTTGACGCTTTCGCCCTCCCATCGGCGGAACGCGCACGGCGCCTGCTCGACCTGCCCGAGCTCGGCGACACGCGCCCTTCCGAGCGAATGGACTACATGCTTTCACTGCTCGGCGAGCACTCTCCGGCATTCCTGTTCCGGGAGCTGTTCCTCCGTCAGCTGCCTAACCCGGTACGCCTAGCCCTGGCAAGCACGACGATCACAGATCCCCGGGCCCTTGCCAGAGAAGCCGACAAGATCTCCGCCGCAAGTCAGCGCATCGCAGCGGCGACATGGGACCCACCGCCGTCCGACGCAACACCCATGGCGCCCGAGCACCCGGCACGGTCGACGACCGAACTGCCGACGCAATTGGCGGCCGCTACACCGAGCCGAGCACCTCCAGCACGACGACCGGGGCCTCCACCTGACCAAGCGTGGTGTTACTATCATGCCAGGTTCGGACAGAAGGCCCGGACATGCCGACCCCCGTGCACCTTCGGCAGGCCGGGAAACGGCCGGGCCGGCGTTCATTACCAGCCATGAGCGCCGGCCACACGGGCAACTTACTGTTCATCACGGATAAAGCGTCCGGACGGCGCTTCCTGTGCAACACCGGCGCCCAACTGAGCGTCATACCCGCCTCTGACCAGGACAGGCAGTCCGCAGTTTGCGGCCCCTCCTTGGTTGCGGCCAACGGATCGACCATCTGCACCTTCGGCCCGCGCAACGTCACACTCTGCTTCGGCGGCCAACGCTTTGCTTGGACGTTTGTAACCGCAAACGTGCCCATGGCTCTGCTAGGCGCCGACTTCCTCTGCGCACATGGACTGCTGGTGGACGTCCAACGGCGTCGTTTAATCAACGCCGAAGCCTTCAGCTCCCTGGTATGCACATTGAGCAGCTCCGCGCCGACCGAGCTGGCATGCGCCGTCCCGGCGGCGAACGAGTTTGCTCGCCTGCTCACGGAGTTCCCGGCCCTCACGTGGCCGACGTTTTCGGGCGTCGCAGTACGGCATGGGATCGAGCACCACATACCAACCACGGGCCCGCCGGTCTACGCCAGGGCCCGCCGCCTCGACCCAGCCAAGCTCGCCGTGGCGAAGGCCGAATTCGACGCGTTGGAGCACCTCGGCATCGTGCGGCGCTCCGATAGCGTGTGGGCCTCGCCACTGCACATCGTGCCAAAGCCGGGGGGTGGATGGCGCCCGTGTGGCGACTACCGCCGTCTCAATGACGCTACCACCCCCGACAGGTACCCGATCCCGCATATCCAAGACTTCTCCGCCCGTCTGGCGGGACGGGTCATTTTTTCGAAAATTGATCTCATACGGGGATATCACCAGGTACCTGTCAGGGCGGCCGACGTCCCTAAAACGGCAGTCATCACGCCGTTCGGCTTATTCGAATTCTTGCGGATGCCGTTTGGTCTCAAGAACGCGGCTCAGGCGTTCCAGCACTTGATGGACGGCGTGCTGCGTGACCTGCCGTTCCTTTTCGTTTACCTGGACGACATCCTCGTCACCAGCACGTCCCGGGCCGAGCACCTCCTCCACCTCCGAACACTGTTCGGGCGCCTCAGCGAGCACGGCCTCATCGTCAACCCAGCCAAATGCCACTTCGGCACGACGGCCGTTGATTTTTTGGGCCACCACATCACCAAGAACGGGGCCGTGCCGCTGCCAACCAAGGTCGAGGCCATCACCACGTTCCCGCGTCCCCGCACCATAAAGGCCCTGCAGGAATTCCTGGGAATGGTGAATTTTTCTCACCGTTTCGTGCCCCGCGCTGCTCAACTCATGCGGCCCCTCTACGAAGCCCTCCGGGGCAAGCCGGCCAAGCACGACATCGCCTGGTCCGCAGCAATGGATGCGGCCTTCCAAAGCTCAAAGCGGGCCCTCGCCGACGCAACACTGCTCGCTCACCCGGTGCTCAACGCTCCCATCGCCCTCACCACGGATGCCTCCGACTACGCGGTGGGCGCCGTACATGAGCAATGGGTGAACGGGGTTTGGCAGCCACTCGCTTTTTTCAGCCGGCAGCTCCGGCCGAACGAGCTCAAATACAGCACGTTTGACCGGGAGCTCCTCGGTCTACACCTGGCCGTCCGCCATTTCCGCCACCTCCTGGAGGGCCGACCTTTCACGGCGTTCGTCGACCACAAGCCGTTGGTTTACGCCATGGCCAAGGTCACGGAGCCGTGGTCGGCCCGCCAACAGCGCCACCTCTCCGCCGTGTCGGAGTTTACCACGGACATCCGGCACGTCGCCGGCAAAAACAACGCCGTGGCCGACTGTCTTTCCCGGGCCAGCGCGAACGCGGTCCACCTGGGCGTGGACTTTGCGCTTATGGCGGCGGACCAAACCACCGACACCACGGTGCAAGCCCTCCGGGCGGCGGCCACGGGCCTCCGCCTGGCCGACATCCCCTTCGCGGACACTGTCCTGCTCTGCGACGTCTCCCAAGGCCAGCCTCGCCCCATCGTGCCCGTCACCTGGCAACGCCACATCTTCGCATCCCTCCACGGCCTTTCCCACCCGGGCCGGAAAGCTTCCCAGAAGCTGGTGTCGGCGCGATTCGTCTGGCACGGCCTTCTTCGGGACGTCCGCGATTGGACCAGCACCTGCACGGCCTGCCAACGGGCCAAGGTCCACCGACACACCCAGGCCCCGCTGGCACCTTTCACCGTGCCCGAACGACGTTTCGACCACGTCAACGTGGATCTGGTGGGCCCCCTCCCCCCGTCACGGGGGTTCACACACCTGCTCACCATGGTGGACAGGACCACCAGGTGGCCGGAGGCCGTTCCCCTCGTCTCCACCACCACCGCCGACGTGGCGCAGGCTTTCATCGCCACCTGGGTCGCCCGCTTCGGTGCACCGGCGGACATCTTGTCAGACCGCGGACCACAGTTCACCTCCGAGCTGTGGGGCGCGGTCGCCCGCAACCTGGGGGTCAAGCTCCACCATACTACGGCCTACCACCCCCAAGCAAACGGGTTGTGCGAGCGATTCCACCGCTCCATGAAGGCTGCGCTCATGGCCGGCCTTCAAGACGGCGGTTCGGCCGACCGGCTGCCGTGGGTCCTTTTGGGCCTCCGCACGGCCCCCAAGGAGGACCTCCAGGCATCCACCGCCGAGCTGGTCTATGGCCAGGCGCTACGCGTCCCGGGCGAATTCGTGCCCGACGCTACCAGTCCCTGGTCCGCAGCTCACCAGCGCTCGGACCTCCAGGAGGCCGCCCGACGGTTTGCCCCCATGCCAACATCCCACCACGGTGACCCCCAGTCCTACGTCCCCCCAGCACTTCGCACAGCGGAGTATGTTTTTGTGCGTCACGACGCACATCGGGGGCCACTCCGGCCGCCGTACGACGGGCCCTTCCGGGTGCTGCGACCGGACGACAAGTCGTTCGTCATCGACATCGGCGGCAAGTCGGACCGGATTGCGGTGGACCGCCTCAAGCCGGCGCACGTGGACGTCGACCACCCACCACGGGTGGCCCTTCCGCCGCGGCGAGGCCGCCCCCCGTCCACGGTGCCCCCCACTCGACCGCCCACCACCACACCGGACCCCCTCCCACGACCCGCCAGGGGTCGCTTCGGCCGGGTCATCAGGACCCCCCTCAAATTGACCCTGCCGGTGCAAGTCGTTTCTGCGGGGACGTGTGTAGCGGCTACCGCTGGGTTTTCACAATCGCCTTGCACCTATCAAGGACGCGGAGCAATCACCATGCCGGGCTCGTCCAGGACGCCCGGGCAGGCCCGCGCTCAACTTGCCAGGCCTCGGTCGGGACGCCCGGGCATGCCCGGGCAGGCTCGCCCTCAACTTGCCAGGCCGCAGCAAGAACGCTGGGCCACGCCCCCTCTCGCCTTTCCTGGGCAAACGCTCCGGGATAATATGTATATATATTTCTGCCCGATAAACGGGCTTTTCAGAGTGCCTGAGTGTTTGGTTTGATTAAAGCAACTCGGATGAATTCCAGCTTTTTGTCGCGTCCATTCTTCCGATCGACGTGGGAGCCCCAGCTCCTTCATTATAATATTATTTATGACGTTGTAGCGGTTACCGCTGGATGCACACAATCGCCTTGCACCGGCCAGAACACGGCCAGACGCGCCTCTCCCGGGCATGCCCGGACTCACTGTTCCCGGGCACGCCCGAACCTCCCGGGCACGCCCGGTCTCGTCTTTCCCGGGCATGCCCGTTATCGCCTTTTCAGGGCTCGCCCAGAGCGTCCGGGCATGCCCGCTATCGCCTTTCCAGGGCTCGCCCAGAGCGCCCGGGCACGCCCGCTATCGCCTTTCCAGTGCTCGTCCAGAGCGCCCGGGCACGCCCAGCCTCGACTTGCCAGGCCGCAGCCAAACACGCCCGGGCAGGTCCAGACTCGCCTTTCCAAGGCTCGCCCTTGACACCCGGGCATGCCCGGTATAGCTTTTGCCGGGCAAACTTCCCGACATAAATGTGTATATATATTGCTGCCCGATAAACGGGCTTGTCAGAATACCTGAGCTGTTTTGTTTCAATAAAGCAACTCGGACGAATTCCGTCTTTGGTCGCGTCAATTCTTTCGACTCGCGTTGGAGCGCAGTTCCTTCAACGTGAAAGTAATTACTAAGCACTGATATTAGATGTACAATATGGCGATCTGCAATAATAAAGTATCTAATATAGCATGCCGAGTATCATTAATATATATATACATATTTTGAAAACCTGACGTGCTGGCTAAATTCTTATTCCAGATTTGAAATCAGTGGCCTAGATTTAGCCAAGAACACCTGCATTTCCCTGAGTAGCAGACGAAAAGTTTTTTTTGTTGCCCAGTGTATAATGCATTCTTCAATTTAATATTTTCCATGTCTCCATTTGCTGAAACCAGTGAGAACATCAACGGAAATAAGCTGCAAAGAATATTTGTCGAAGACAACTTTCAGCTGCTGTACTGTCAGGTGCCCAAGGTGGGTTGCACCAACTGGCGTCGATTATTGCTCACACTTGGTGGTCATCTGAAAGTCCCACCTGATTCACTAACAGGGAAGGATATACATTCCAATAAAGCTCTGCGCTTGCTTTCCTCTTACAGTGAAGATGAAATACGTGTGCGGCTCCATAACTATACAAAGTTCTTGTTCGTACGTGAGCCCTTCACCCGCCTGGTCTCTTGTTACCGTGATAAGATGGAGCGACCCAATCCTCTTTTCCATAAAACTCTAGGTCGTTTGATCCTAAGAGAGTTTCGGCCCAATGCCGATAAATCTCTACTTGCCACTGGTGATAATGTAACTTTTTCGGAATTTGCCCAATTTGTCATCCAACATAATAATTTCAAGAATTGGCACTGGTTTCCCATGGGAAATATCTGTTATCCCTGTGATATTAACTATGACTTCATTGGGAAAATTGAACATATTTCTGTTGAAGCACCATGGTTCTTAGAGAGTGTTGGAGTGCCTCTTTCATACTCACGCCATAAGGCGACAAATGATTCAAGGACTGATGTGGCTTTGACAAAGCACTTTCTGCAACAACTAAGCCATGAGCAACGCAAGGCACTATATAAATTTTATCGGCGAGATTACGAGATATTCAACTATTCCCGTCCAGAATTGTAGGTTTATACCACAGATACGGCAACGTTTGGTATTGGTTGAGCATGTTGAAGTCAGAGGCTAACTAAATCAGAATTATATTCAATAATAGTTTTATGATCATTAAAATATTTTATTTTAACTTGTATTCGGTGAAAATAATTGAATAGTCTAGTAGGAAGACTAGGTCCCCCTGCACCCCCCGGAGATATACATCTAATCAGTGTTTCTAGATTGGAAAAAATGTGTAGAAAACGACTAGCTATGGCCCCAAGCTGAAAAAATGTCCCACATACCATTTTTATGCAAATTACTGCTGCCATTATCAAAAAAAGACTAGGTCCCCCTGCACCCCCGGAGATATACTTCTAATCAGTGTTTCTAGATTGGAAAAAATGTGTAGAAAATGACTAGCTATGGCCCCAAGCTGAAAAAATGTCCCACATACCATTTGTATGCAAATTACTGCTGCCATTATCAAAAAAACGATTTTTGACATATCTCAGCCAATATTGCAGATAATTGAAAAATGAAGGTGTCTAGACCCATGTTTTGAAGGGCATAGATCATGATAGAACTATTCATAACATGATTACATGTGTCTATGGTATACTAGTATGCTAATTAGTGCTTTATTTACAAAATAATCACAGTTTTACGAAATAATAGACTCATATTAAGGTCCGTCTACACAGACGTTAACACAAAGTTTTATTTTTCTAAATACCCTGTGAAATTCACCGAATGCCCTGTGAAACCTGGGATTCTTCTCCAGCTTTTTCAAGGGCCCGACTTTTCCCTTCCCTTTGAAGGCACTGGTGCAGTCTTCTCCGCTGAACACATAGTACCCCAGGAGAGTGGCACAGTAGTCCTCTCCCAGGGATTCTGCCAGCTCAGAGACGTTGACAAGTTGGCGATGCTTCCCTGACCCTGTATCCAGGTACACCGTCAGCTTGATGTTGTGGGCATGGTGGAGCAGGATCAGGAGGATGTCTGTGTCCGGTGTTCTGACTACAGCGTTCTTGTATCCGATGGTAGCAGCATGATGGAGGTACAGAACCACCCTGGTATCAGTCTCTTCCTGGTTGCTGTAGATCGTGGGGAGTTCACGTACCTCGACCTGAAACACAAAAAGGCACCGCATTTCAATCACCAGTCACTGCCAGTTTCAGTATATCTCCGGGGGGTGCAGGGGGACCTAGTCTTTTTTTGATAATGGCAGCAGTAATTTGCATAAAAATGGTATGTGGGACATTTTTTCAGCTTGGGGCCATAGCTAGTCATTTTCTACACATTTTTTCCAATCTAGAAACACTGATTAGAAGTATATCTCCGGGGGGTGCAGGGGGACCTAGTCTTCCTACTAGACTAGAATGAATCAATCTAAGAGATGGAAATACAGGGAAATATAACAAAATATATGAATTCGTACAGAAAAAAAAACATATAGGTCATCAGATCCATGTTGCATCATTTCAAAATGCAAGGTTTGCACGTGAAGGACACTACATGCAATAAACCGTGGCCACACTCCTTGTTTGGTGTATGTGAAACTGAGAATATTATTATTATAGAGCAAACGTATGTGGTTATGTCGTTACGTATATATGCGGCCAAAACGTCTTCTTCTTCAAATAAAATTATTACCCTCTTAATTAACCATCTTAATTACGTTTTGACTGCTGAGACACCTCAGACCTTTGACGACCCTTTAATTCCACCAAGACCCTGAAGACCCAAAACACCCCAAAGACCCAAAATACCCTTGAAGGCCCTGAGACTCAAAAAGACCCTAAAGACCCAAATGGCCCCAAATACCCAAAAGACTCCGAAGACCCAAAAGACCCCAAAGACCCAAAACACCCCGAAGACCCAAAAGACCCCAAATACCCAAAACACCCCGAAGACCCAAAACACCCCAAAGACCCAAAACACCCCGAAGACCCAAAACACCCCGAAAACCCAAAACACCCCGAAGACCCAAAACACCCCGAAGACCCAAAACACCCCAAAGACCCAAAACAACCCAAAGACCAAAAATACCCTTGAAGGCCCTGAGGCTCAAAAAGATCCTAAAGTCCCAAAATGGCCCCAAAGACCCAAAAGACCCCAAAGACCGAAATCACCCCGAAGACCCAAAAGACCCTGAATACCTCAAAGACCCAAAATACCCTTAAAGGCCCAGAGGATCTGAAAGACCCAAATGGTGCCGCAGACCCAAAATACCCAAAATACCCAAAAGACCCCGAAGCCCAAAAGACCCTGAAGACCCAAAACACCCCGAAGACCCATAACACCCCGAAGACCCAAAACACCCCGAAGACCCAAAACACCCCAAAGACTCAAAACACCCCGAAGACCCAAAACACCCAAAACTCCCAGAAGACCACAAAGACCCTTAAAGACCCCAAAGTCCCTGAAGACCCCGAAGACCCAAAACACTCCAAAGACCCAAAATACCCTTAAAGGCCCAGAGGATCCAAAAGACCCTGAAGACCCAAATGGTGCCAAAGACCCTGAAGACCCAAAGACCCTTAAAGACCCAGAGTAACCAAAAGACCCATAAGACCCAAAAGCCCCTGAAGGCACTGAAGACCCAAAATACCTCAAAGACTCTGAAGACCCAAAAGACACCAAAGACCCAAAACCTGAAGAACCAAAAGACACCGAAGACCCAAAACACCACGAAGACCCAAAACACCCCAAAGACCCAAAGACCCTTAAAGACCCAGAGTAACCAAAAGACCCATAAGACCCAAAAGCCCCTGAAGGCACTGAAGACCCAAAATACTCCAAAGGCCCCGAAGACCCAAAACACCCCGAAGAACCAAAACACCCCGAAGACCCAAAACACCCCGAAGACCCAAAAGACCATGAAGACCCAAAATATCATGAAGACCCAAAACACCCTGAAGACCCAAAACACCCTGAAGACCCAAAAGACCCTGAAGACCACAAAGACCCTGAAGACCCAAAACACCCCAAAGACCCAAAATACCCTTAAAGGCCCAGAGGATCCAAAAGACCCTGAAGACCCAAATGGTGCCAAAGACCCAAAATACCCCGAAGACCCAAAAGACCCGGAAGACCCAAAATACCCCGAAGACCCAAAATACCCCAAAGACCCAAAATACCCCAAAGACCCAAAATACCCAAAATACCCTTGAAGGCCCAGAGTAACCAAAAGACCCTAAAGGCACTGAAGACCCCGAAGACCCAAAACACCCTGAAGACCCAAAACACCCCGAAGACCCAAAACACCCCGAAGACCCAAAAGACCTGGAAGACCCAAAAGACCATGAAGACCCAAAACACCCTGAAGACCCAAAACACCCTGAAGACCACAAAGACCCTTAAATACCCTGAAGACCCCAAATATTCAAAGACCCCAAATACCCTGAAGACCCAAAACACCCCAAAGACCCAAAATACCCTTAAAGGCCAAGAGGATCCAAAAGATCCTGAAGACCCAAATGGCGCCAAAGACCCAAAATACCCCGAAGACCCAAAAGACCCAGAAGACCCAAAATACCCCGAAGACCCAAAATACCCCAAAGACCCATATTACCCCAAAGACCCAAATTACCCTTGAAGGCCCAGAGTAACCAAAAGACCCTTAAGACCCAAAAGCCCCTGAAGGCACTGAAGACCCCAAAGACCCTGAAGGTCCCAAAGACCCAAAAGACCCTGAATAACCAAAAGACCCCGAAGGCCCCAAAGACCAGAAAGACACCATGAAGACCCAATACACCTTGAAGACCCAAACCACCCTGAAGACCCCAAAGATCCTTAAAGACCCTTTAGACCCAAAAGACCTGTAAATACCCCTGAAGAACCAAAATACCCCAAAGACTCTTAAAGACTCAGAGGAAGCAAAAGACCATTAAGACCCAAAAGCCCCTGAAGACACCGAAGACACCGAAGACCCAAAATACCCTAAAGACCCAAAACACCCCAAAGACCAAAAATACCCTCAAAGGCCCAGAAGACACAAAACACCATGAAGACCCAAAATACCCCAAAGACACCGAAATGGTCAAAGATGCCTATCCCTCTGAAACGACGTGTGGTGAGGCGCACGGAGCGCACAAAGTCACGCTTGTGTGAATAATGGAGGTAATCAAAGTCGAAAGCTGAAAGTCTCCAAAAGTGATGCAAAGTGGCAAGTGAAGATTTCACGGCTTTTATTCCTCTTGATCCAGCCAGTCAGCCAACCTGATTTGTTGATATTATTATTATTTTTTAACCAATATTCAACTGCTCCCCAAAGGTGGTGGCTGGCTTAACATCTTAGGGTCCTGATTTTGAGCCCCTGTCATTCCAATGAAATAACACCAGGTGGGTTGACTCAACCTGCCGTCCTTCCAAGGTCGACAAAATGAGTACCAGCTTACTGGAATGAATGATCCATTCGAGTGTCCTACGTTGGAGTGGTGAACCATTAAGGATTGTGCCCAATAGCCAAGAAACTGCCCCAGCAGCCCTATGCCTCTGAAGATCCAAAAGGAGGATGAAAAAGTCTTAAATCTAGTTAACTGGCTAAAGCTTTTATGATTTAGAAAATGTAAATCAATGTTTTGATATTTTTATGGATATTCTTATGTCACATTATGACCAAAATATTATTGTGTGCATCAAAAGTTATTCTAACTTTAAAATGTATCTACATCAACATGAACAAAAGACTCTGAAGATCAATCAACCGCAAAAAAACATTTATTCTATAAATACAAATTAAATGCTGATGAGCAATCCCAAAAAACAAATACAACTTGTAAAAATACTCTCACGAGTGTTTCAGAGAGAGAAAAAGAGTTATTTTTTCTAGCCAATTTAATTCTTATACAAATGTTATTAAATACTAATGGAAAGTGCGCCCATTCCCAAACGTTCCCACGCACGGGCAGGAGAAGGGGGGGAAACGCCAATAGCAGGGCAGAGGGAGAAGTTACACGGAGACGGACAAACAAGGGAGGTATCGATGAGGGTCTGGGGAGAACGTGAGGGGTGGAAAAGGTGGATGCAAAAGCAAAAGTTTGTGAAGGGTGGGGGTGGTTTAATGGGTGCAGAAAAGATCATGGCTTTGGATGGGGGATGACCTGAGATCCGGAGGGAAGAATGATATTGAAGAGAGTGTTGAAGGCATTTCCACAGGCAGGAAAATAGAGGAATAAATGAGTGGAGGTGACAAGTGGTTCTGGATTTAGGCAGTTTCACTCGGACGGGGTTGCCTGCAGATACTTGGGGGGGGGGTGGGGGGGGGTGGGGGGAGGGTTACACAGAGCACAGAGAGGGCAGAGGGTGCAAGGCCAGAAATGAGGTGGAAGAAGACAGGGAGTCTACTGACCTGTCAGCGATGGCAAAGTGATAGGCCCATAGACTCAGCTTCAATGCGAGAGATTACATTGATCTTGAAAGGCTTGGTTTCCATCGTGTCAAGCTTAGAAATATGTAAGGCTGGAGAGCCAGCCCAGAGGGGAGAGCAGTACTCCATCAAGTTGTGGATAAAAAAAAAAAAAAAACCACCTTTAGAGGCCATTTTTCCCCGCAAGCGGGGGTTGGCCTTTTTCGGGAACCGTGGTAGTTGTTGTTTTTCGGTCCCCTTTTTGAAGCAATGTTTTACGGCCGGATGCCCTTCCTGACGCCAACCCTTTTTGCCGCCTTTAACGACAAGCAGGGAATTACCAGTGAACTGGTACTCAATTAGCTGACCTCGGAAGGATGACAGGCTGAGTCAACCCCCCTGGCGTTAATTCAGCGATCGACCGGGTTTCGAACCCAGGATCCTAGGATCCTAAGCTGACACCCTAGCCGCTAGCCCAACACCAGGGTAGCCCAACACCAACCCAACACCAGTCACAGGATGAAAGCCTTTAATGTGGATAGTAGCTCAGGTGTATCAATGAAGGAATTTTCATGACGGAGGATGCCCAGTCGGCGGCTGGCTTTGGAGGCCAACTTGGAAATGTGGCTTGTCCAATATATATCATAGCGGAGAGTGAGACCCAAGAGTTTGAGTGACTGAATCTCTTCGAGACTGTTGTTGAGAAAGTAGAGTGGAGGGTTTGCTGAACGGTCCTTTTGGAAAGAGAGAGAGAGAGTATTGATTATATTGAGGATCCACACACCATGGCTAAATGTTTTCATGAGTTTTTGATAATGTTGGTCTAAATCTTTCTATAATTACTCCTGTTATAAATAGATCATTTGATGAATTTTTGAAAAATCCAAACTCGAACTCTTTATATTTGTATCCTTATTCACGAAACAGAGGTTGTATATATTGTGAATAATTTACATACCAAACACAAGAAAAGTGTTGGACATGATGGGACAGAGAATTTTCTTTAAAAAACATCTTTTTGGAAATTGCACATCCATTTGTTCATATTTTGAATACTAGCAACGGTGGGTCTTGAATTGATGACATGTTACACACCCTATGGGTGGGGCTTGAATTGGGAGGCCCAAATGGAAAGGAAAAATATCAGAAATTGAAGGCTTTTTTATTTTAAACGATTCATATAAACATCCGTTGAATCATATCACACGCAAATCATCAAAATCTAAAAAGTACATGGCGCTAAATTTTGAAAAAAGATTGAATTCTGCAAAACGGCATGGCTGCTGCATCGCTTTGCACACGCTGCCATGTTACTTCGGAGTCACACGTTTATAGAGGAAGAGTTCGTTAGGAGTCGATCTACTCTCTCCTGGTACGTAGAATAAACAGTATTTGTAGAATTTCAACAAAAGCCACATCACTGTTCATATCGGTAAATATTATTCCATCGTGTTTGGAAAAACTGGAAAATTGGAAAATTGGAAAACTTTGAAAAACAATATAGCCTATTTTACTCCCAGGGGTCCCAGGAATACCCACCCAAAATATCGTTGCGTTCGGTCGAGCCGTTTTTGCGGTACCTTCGAACGGACGGACGGACATTTGGTGAATTATAGTGAGCTATCTGTTAGTATTGGTGTTATACCTGATAAAATGAAGATCCTGTAACTAAAGTGATCGCTATTATTAAAAGGTAATTTGGATAGAGGTTAAGCAATTATAGATCAATATCTCTACTGACCTCATTCTCAAAATTTATTCAAAAAGTTGTTTATTAACAAACTGTTATTCTTAAAAAGGTATACAGTATATTTTTGTAACTCACAATTTGGCTTTGGAGAAAAACATAACATGTCACATGCAGTTTTAACTTTCATTAAAAAAGCAGCCCACACCATTGATAAGTTATCTCACACAGTGGGTAGTTTCCTGGACTTTTCCAAGGCTTTTGATACAATTAATCATGATGTTCTTGTATAAACTATCATCAAAATTAGAGGTGTGGCCTTGGAGTGGTTCAGGTATTCTTTACGTAAAAGGAAACAATTTGTCTTTCCGAATGGCTGTGATTCCGCTATGAAATTGGTCAGGTGTGGTGTGCAGCAAGGGTCCGTTGTTGCAAGTCATCAAATGCTATGTCTTTTATTATTTTTGCTGATTATTCAAATCTTTTTGTTTCTCCCATCGAGACCCAAATGGTCTCACAAATATTAATTTGGAATTGAAATCCATTTCCGGCTGCATAAAAGCCAATAAATGGTCACTTAATTTACCGAAAACGAATTACATAGTGTTTAGTAATTCCATAATTATCCTCCCAGGGGATGTTATGATTGACAATGTAAATATGAACAAAGTTTATTGCACCAAGTTCCTTTGTCTAACAATTGATGATAAACTGTCATGGAAAACCCATATTGACAACTTGTGTAAAGATTATTTCAATAAATGTTGGTGTCATTAATAAATTGAAATTATACTTTTCTTTACCTGTGTTATGCCTTCACCTTTTCTTCACCTTCACCTATTTCTTCACCTTCACCTGTGTTCATATATAAATGTGAACAAAGCTTATTGTACCAAGTTACTTTGTCTAACAATTGATGATAAATTGTCATGGAAAACCCATATTGACAACTTGTGTAAAGATTATTTCAATAAATGTTGGTGGCATTATTAAATTGAAATTATAATTTTCTTCACCTGTGTTATTCATTCTGTACTCCACATTGATCATGCATTATTAAAATTATGGTATACTCACCTGGGGCAACTCGTCAAAAACTCTTGGGGACCTTGTGAGTTGGCAGGTCCCCGGGTGAAGCAAACTCCATGGGACTGAGATGTTTGCAGAGCTCTCAGCAAAACGAACTCAATGGAGCACATTTGATTTTTCTCTTCTTGCAGTAAGTACATCGTGAACCAATCCAGCCAACCATCCAATTCTGCACCAACTTGTGGAGATGTGTCATCCTGCCTTTCTGATTGGAGGATGGACTATCCACGTCCTGAATGAAGGAGCAGATGTCAGTTCAGAAAACACTGGTAGAAAACATCCAGAGGTTGCAATCTATGATTGGTCCAGCAAGCGGAACACTCATACCCTGGCATTCAGACTGTCCAATCAGGATGTGGCCTGGGGCTCAGTGACGGCATAGGGCTTACGTCATGTCACGCATGACACTATCCGTGAAGAACATGGAAAATATAATAAAAACAATGAAATAATCAGAGAAATGATAGACATGTAAAATAGCACATAGGAGACATCAAATATATCGAATTAAACTCTCCCTTCCCCTTAGCCTATATATATATATATATATATATAGGCACATATATATATACACATACACGACATGACCAAAAGTATGTGCACAGCCGAACATCACACATCTCATTCCAAAATCATGGGCATTAATATGGAGTTGGTCCCCCCATTTGCTGCTATAACAGCCTCCACTCTTCTGGGAAGGCTTTCCACTAGATGTTGGAACCTGCGGGGATTTGCTCCCATTCAGCCACACAAGAGCATTAGTGAGGTCGAGCACTGATGTTGGGCGATTAGGCCTGGCTCGCAGTGGGTGTTCCAATTCATCCTAAAGGTGTTTGATGGGGTTGAGGTCAGGGCCCTGTTCAGGCCAGTCAGGTTCTTCCACGGCGATCTCGACAAACCATTTCTGTATGGACTTCGCTTTTTGCACGGGGGCATTGTCATGCTGAAACAGGAAAGGGCCTTCCCCAAACTGTTTCCACAAAGTTGCAACCACACAATCATCTCAAATGTCATTGTATGCTGTAGAGTTAAGATTTCCTTTCACTGGAACTAAGGGGCCGAGCCCAAACCATGAAAAACAGCCCCAAACCATTATTCCTCCTCCACAAAACTTTACAGTTAGCACTATGCATTTGGGCAGGTAGCGTTCTCCAGGCTTCTGCCAAACACAGATTCGTCTGTCGGAGTGCCAGATGGTGAAGCGTGATTCATCACTACAGAGAACGCGTTTCCAGTACTCCAGAGTCCAATGGCGGCGAGCTTTACACCACTTCAGCCGACGGTTGGCATTGAGCATGGTGATCTTAGGCTTGTGTGCAGCTGCTCGGCCATGGAAACCCATTTAATGAAGCTCCCTACGAACAGTTGTTATGCTGGCATTGTTTCCAGGGGCAGTTTGGAACTCGGTCGTGAGTGTTGCAACCGAGGAAAGACGATTTTTATGTACGACGCGCTTCAGCACTTGGTGATCCCGTTCTGTGAGCTTGTGTGGCCTACCACTTCGCGGCTGAGCCGTTGTTGTTTCCAGACGTTTCCACTTCACAATAATAGCACTTACAGTTGACCGGGGCAGCTCCAGCAGGGCACAAATTTGATTAACTGACTTGTTGGAAAGGTGGCATCCTATGACGGTGCAACGTTGAAAGTCACTGAGCTCTTCAGTATGCTCCATTCTACTGAAAATGTTTGTCTATGGCGATTGCATGGCTGTGTACTTGATTATATTGTTGCATGACTACCTTGTGTGATGACCACCGTAGGGTAGCACGGATGACCAAATGAGCTGTTACTCCGAGGCGTTCATCAAATGGCGGAGAATACGCATGGGGAAACAAGAGGGAGGGCAAGAAACCGGAGCACTTACCTTCACGGTCCCACCGGCAGTCTCCAAACCCTGCAATAAATTAACTCAAACAAAAACGGAATTAAAATGTACAAAAATAACAGGTTTATTAAATGAAATGCCGGTTAGTACAAAGAAACTGTGCGATAAACTAAATTCCTAACTTGAGGGACCCTCCACGCCAGACCAAAACACGGACAAAGGGAAATATAATGATGTAAAAATAAAAGGTGTAATTTTATTGCACTTAGCTCAACTCGATCGGTGCGTCTTGCCAGGAATCGTCAAAGTTGTCTCAGGCCTTCGCGGTAAAATGCACTCGCTCTTCCACGCAGCCCGTGGGCAGTTAAAAACTAGGCCTCGCGGTGGGTCGTGCTCACCCCGGGCCTTGTGCGCGAATCGAATGGGCCGCGCCTGTCCACTCACCGTTCCTGCTTGGAAACCTGCGGCTCCCAGTCCGTGGCTCTTCCTCCTCACGACCATCAGCAAGATGTTGGCACACGGCCGCCCGCGATGAGATCCAAAATCAGAGAAAGGTCAGAAGGCGCCGATGCGGAGAGAGATAAAAATGCGATCGTTCACCTACAAAGTTCAAAACGAGCAGGCACAAGAGGGAATCAGTCAGAACAAGGAGCCAAGGAGAAGAGAACAGAGCAAAGAGAAGAGCGAATAACAAAGAACAAAGAGAATGTCCACTCGCAGCGAGAAGCCAAGAAGAAGCGCAAAATGTCTGCAATATAATTCTTTTCTCACCCAGGCTCTCACGTCATCTGTCCTGCTTTACCAATCAGCAAATTGCTCCCTACCAGTCCTTCCTGTCAATCAAAACCCCGCCAAATCATGACTCCTCGGGGCATGGTCTCGGTCTGCCCGACCTGTTTGCTTCCCAAGTCAGGGTTGTCAGCGGTAGGGCTTGATGCATGACTTCCGGTTAGCTTTTTAATTAGTGAGTTTAAATGCGGGTGATTGTGTGGCTTGTCTATGTGTCTATGGTGTGGCTTGTCGATGTGTACATCTCATTCCAATATCATGGGCATTAATATGGAGTTGGTCCCCCCGTTGCTGCTATAACAGCCTCCACTCTTCTGGGAATGAGACCGTTCAACATCCATGAGATGTTGGAATATTGCTGCGGGGATTTGCTTCCATTCAGCCACAAGAGCATTAGTGAGGGCGGGCACTGATATTGGGCGATTTAGGCCTGGCTCTCAGTCGGCGATCCAATTCATCCCAAAGGTGTTTGATGGGGTTTGATGAAAATATCAAGTTCTTCCACATCGATCTCGACAAACCATTTCTATATGGACCTCGCTTTGTGCACCGGGGCATTGTCCTTCTGAAAAAGGAAAGGGCCTTCTCCAAACTGTTGCCACAAAGACGGAACCACACAATCATCTGGAATGCCATTGTATGCTGTAGCATTAATATTTCCCTTCACCGGAACTAAGCTGCCGAGCCCGAACCATGAAAACAGCCCCAGACCATTATTCCTCCTCCACCAAACTTTACAGTTGGCACTATGCATTCGGGCAGGTATCATTCTCCTGGCATCTTCCAAATCCAGATTTGTCCATCGGGCTGCCAGATGGTGAAGCATGATTCATCACTCCAGAGAACGCGTTTCCACTGCTCCAGAGTCCAATGGCAGCAAGCTTTACACCACTCCAGCCGACGCTTGGCATTGCGCATGGTGATCTTAGGCTTGTGTGTGGCTGCTCCGCCATGGAAACCCATTTCATGAAGCTCCCGACGAACAGTTCTTGTGCTGACGTTGCTTCCAGAGGCAGTTTGGAACTCGGCAGTGAGTGATGCAACCGAGGACAGACGATTTTTATGCACTACGCGCTTCAACACTCGGCGGTCCCATTCAGTGGGCTTGTGTGGCCTACCATTTCGCGGCTGAGCTGTTGTTTCTCCGAGACGTTTCCACTTTACAATAACAGCACTTACAGTTGACCGGAGCAGCTCTAGCAGGGTAGAAATTTGATGAACTGACTTGTTGGCAAGGTGGCATCCTGTGACGGTGCCACATTGAAAGTCACTGAACTCTTCAGTCCAGCCCATTCTACTGCCAAGGTTTGTCTATAGAGATTGCATGGACGTGTGCTTGATTATATATACCTCTCAGCAGTGGGTGTGATTGAAATAGCCAAATCCACTAATTAGAAGGGGTGTCGGCATAGTTTTGGTCATGTAGTGTATATGTATATATTTGAATCTGTCTGTCTCTGCCTCTGTCTCTGTCTTTCTCTGTCTGTCTATGTCTCTGTCTGTCTGTCTCTCTCTCTCTCTGTCTCTCTCTCTGTCTGTCTGTCTCTCTCTCTCTCTCTCTCTCTCTCTCTCTCTCTCTCTCTCTCTCTCTCTCTGTTCCATATGCGCGGCCACATATTTAAAGCCACAAACTCCATACTCGGGATAAAGATACAAATGTGTGTTTATGCAACATGGGCCATGTGGCTGTGGCCTCAGATGCCATTTTGAGGCCGCAAATTGAAGCCAAAGTTACCAATATAGCAATTTTTGGCAAACAGGACGACCAATTGGTCTCTGATTGAAAAGGCCGGATATTTGTCGTTCAACACAATCAACCTTTTAAAAGTCTATTACATAATTTAAATTGATAGATTAACATAAACTTTAACATATCTCATCACTGGAAAAGGGTATTCTGCTTACTTTTCCCATCACTGGGGATGGGTACTTTCGCTCATACCAAATGTATTTTTGCATTTACCACTCACTGTTTGGAGTCGCATAATATCTGATCTGATATATCTATATTATAAAACAGGAGTGTCCATCTGTCTGCCCATCCATCTGTCCGTCCTCGAACTACTCCCTCAGTTTTTGGGGCTATCCCTGGCAAAACCAGCCAAACCACGTTTTGGGGTCCTAGCAGGTGTCTGTACTAAGGTGCAAGTTTTCGTAAATTCCTCAGTACCATTATGATTTTGAGTTTCGATCTCTGCAAAGCTGCTCCCGATCCGGAAGAAAACATACATTCACGGCTTCAGCAGAAACATTCGCTGGTTTGATAATATCTCAACGCAATTGTGATTTTGAGTTTCCACCTGACCGACGTCGCTTTTATCCATCCAAAGGTGGGTGGAAGATTCCATAAATTTCTCAATAAAATTATGATTTTGATTTTCGATCTGTACGAGTTGTTCCGTATCCGCTCTTTCTCGCTGGTAAATTTGTCTGTATGGGTTATTGTGTCAGAATGGCATCTATACACAAAGAATTAAGTTAAGCACCCCCCCCCGTTTTTTTACAACCTCGCACATTACAAGTTTGTTGTCGTCAAAACAGTGTAATATACCCATGATATTGCTATATTTTCTGGAGAAGTGATATTATGGTCACATAAAAACATAACAATCATGCCGTTTTCAATATTTTATTCTGAATAATTTAAGGTGAAATTTTTTGGGAATTTTAGGCATATTTTCACCTCAATTTAAGTATGGAGCTATAGGTCCATCACGGACAGTGTGGATGACGTTTATGTTTTCTAACGTACAGTCATTGTTCTGAGAAGACCTCTAGCGATCTTTGCATCAATAACGTGTGTAGGACCCACGTGATCGGATCACTGACTCAGCCCTACGCCTCATAGACCCTGTAAGCCGTCGTATGCGTTGCTGTGGCAGGTTGTTCCATTCCCGATGTAATGCACGTTCCAATTCATCCAGATTGGCTATTGGAGGGACCATCTTCGCAATTTGTCGTCCCAACATGTCCCAAACGTGCTCGAGGGGGTTCAACCTGCCACAGCAACGCATACGACGGCTTACAGGGTCTATGAGACGTAGGGCTGAGTCAGTGATCCGATCACGTGGGTCCTACACACGTTATTGACGCAAAGATCGCTAGAGGTCTTCTCAGAACAATGACTGTACGTTAGAAAACATAAACGTCATCCACACTGTCCGTGATGGACCTATAGCTCCATACTTAAATTGAGGTGAAAATATGCCTAAAATTCCCAAAAAATTTCACCTTAAATTATTCAGAATAAAATATTGAAAACGGCATGATTGTTATGTTTTTATGTGACCATAATATCACTTCTCCAGAAAATATAGCAATATCATGGGTATATTACACTGTTTTGACGACAACAAACTTGTAATGTGCGAGGTTGTAAAAAAAACGGGGGGGGGGGTGCTTAACTTACTTCTTTGTGTATATATTCGTTCACCAAATGAGTGTTTGGAACATTGTATTTTGTTATATTAATGCTGTAGTATTAATTTGTGATTGGAATGATGCTGTTTGGAATGAAAATACAGAGACATTTAGTTTAAAGGAAATGATGTGAGGGTTTCCACCCATGACATTCATGGATTCACAATTTGCAGTTTCATTACTGACTGGGTATAGAAACATTCAGCTGCAGTACCTTTTCTGCCCAAGTGCTTCACAAACTGGTTGTCAATGCCTGACTTTTGACAGAAGGTGGCACAGGAATGTGGAATTTATTGGCTCATGGCTTTCCATTCGCCGTTTTTTGCCCAAGTCCTTCACGAACCAGCTGTTCATGCCTGACATCCCACTTTGTCTTCACCCTTCTCCCACTACCAGAGCAATTGCAACAGGAGCATCACCCTTCTCCCCCTATTTTGTGAGGCAAACATACATACAGTGTGTGCATATATAAAGAAGAACCACCTTTAGAGGCCATTTTTCCCTGCAGAGCAGGGGTTCGCCCTTTTTGGGCACCGTGGTCCCCTTTTTTTAAGAAGCAATGTTTTACAGCCGGATGCCCTTCCTGCCGCCAACCCTGTTAGTCGCCTCTTGTGACACACAGGGAATTACCGGTGAACTGGTACTCAATTTGCCGACCTCGGAAGGATGACAGGCTGAGTCAACCCCCTGGCATTAATTTAGCGATCAACCGAGATTCGAACCCAGGATCCTAGGATCCCAAATAGTGTGTATATATAATTAGGCAGCTGAGCAATTTTTGGGGGAACGACTTTACAAAAGTACCATTTTTATTTTAGTGGTTCATTGGACCATATGCAATAGAATTAGGACCGGAGGCAAGACATATACAGTGTTTGACTTTTGCGCAAATACGACTCGCACAGCATAATATCGAGCAATACATTTATGCAAATAAATCATCAGCTATTGGAGTTAGACTAAAATCGTAAATACATAAATTGCTGGACAAATGACCTTGAACAACATGTTGTCTGTTCTAAAGCTATATTGTCATTACATCCTTGTAGTTGCGTACATGATAGATATATGAGAGGTGCGCGAGTCACAAGTATAACACATTTGTATAAACACTCGGTATTATATTACTAATTATTATTACACGGAAGCGTAAGATTTATTATGCAGGCATGCATAAGTTTTACAAATAACACTGCATGTAATGAAATAAAAGTTAGCCTCCTTGTTGAAAATATATACATAATTGGTTTTTGTCCTTGGTTTTTGTCCAATAAAAAGGTGAAGAACACTGTATATTTCTTGCCTCCGGTCCTAAATGTATTGTATATGGTCTCATGGACCACCGAAATAAAAATGGCGCTTTTGTCAAGCCGTTCCCCATTTTCGATAAATATGCTGCTAAGCTGCCTGACTAATATACATATATACAGACTTGGCATTTAATATGGAATATTTTTTTTGTGGGGGTGAACTTACTTTTCAAGATGACTTAGAACCAAAAGTTCATTGGAATTATGTTGAAATTATTCTAGATTTTGTTAATGTGACCTTTAAAAGAAACAAAAACCACATTTGACATTTCGAAGCAAATAAATTGATCCTTGAAAGTGATGTAAACTGATATCGAACTCAATTCACGGACAGTACTGTGTTAAACTTCTGTACGTTTTCCAGAAGTATCTCTTTATTTTACACATTAGCCCAAAAAAATTTCAACAAAAACAAAAGCTAAATTATGACTGGGATTACGGACAGTAAAATTACAGTTCAGTACTTCGTGTAACCCCCACGATCATTCAGGAGAGCACGTACACGTCGAGGCATGCTGTTCACGAGATTTGCCAAGGTTTGGACAGGAATCGCTTGCCATGCAGTTACAATAGTCTGCTGCAATTCACGCACAGAGGTAGGCTGCTGGTACAAGTTGTCGATTTCACGCGTTAATTCTGCCCACAAGTTCTTTATCGGATTCATATCCGGGGACATGGCAGGCCACTCCATATGCTCTACACCACGGTCAGCAAGAATGTGTTGGATCATGCGAGCACGATGAGGCCGTGCATTGTCATCTTGGAAGACAAAGTTTCCTCGAAAGGCTGCACGAGCAAATGGAAGCAATGTTTCTCCCAGAATGACCCTGTACTTGAACTGGTTCAGGTTTCCATTCAGAACAACCAGATCGGTTTTGCCCCCTGCATGAAAAGCAGCCCAAACGGTCACCCCACCACCTCCAGCTTGGACTCTTGGCACTATACAATCTTTGTTGTGGGCTTCTTGCACTTGTCTGCGCACTCGGATGTGGCCATCTTGATGATAGACCAGAAATCTCGACTCGTCACTGAAGGTCATGTGATTCCAGTGTCCTGGCTGCCATTGACGGTGCTCTCTGGCCCACTGCAATCGGCGATGGCTGTGTTGTCTGGTCAGGCCTGGCTTTCTCAGGGGACACCTGGCACGATAGCCTGCTTGAACCAGTCGTTGGTTGACTAGCCTTCTGGAAACAGGCACATTTGTCAGTTGCTGCCATTCAGCCCAAAGCCGATTAGCTGACTTGGTACGGCCATTGCAGACTAACCGGTGCAGCTGGCGATCATCTCTCCTTGTGGTTCTGTGTGGAGGTCCTGGCCTCGGTATTGGAGTAGGGACACCCCTCTAAGCATTTCGTTTCAGGATCTTTGACACCTGACCTTGAGTGATGCCATACTGCCGAGCAATAGCACGCTGTTTCATGCCAGAATTTCGGAAAGCCACCACTCCATGACAAACAGCATTGTCAAGGTGACGGACCATCTCCAGAGGAAGCGGCAATAACTTTTGTAGACGTGCAGCAGTTGTTTTCCACTAATACAGAACGCAACAACCCTTATATACCCGATTGTGAAGCCAATCGTCAAATGTACCTGTCCTTACCTTTTGTCACACCACCTGTGATATAATCCTGTTATTGACTTCTTGCTGCGAAAGACAATCAGTGACATGGTTCTTTCAACAAAGACATCACCGAAGGGTAAAAGAAACTCACCATATTGATATACTGAGATCAGAAAGTAAACCCAAGTCAAGAAAAAAAAAAATCCCATATTAAATGCCAAGTCTGAATATATATATATATATATATATATATATATATATATATATATATATATATATATATATATATATATATATATACAGTGGAACCTCGACTTACGAGTGCCCCAACTTACGAGTTTTTCGAGATACGAGCCGTCGCTCGGGCGGTTTATTGCTTTGAGATGCGAGCCGAGATTTGAGTTACGAGCGTTCGCCACCCGGTCACGTGGTTATCTTTCCGTGAAAGTACAGTATCTGTCGTATAGCGCTGCATTTTTGTTTTCGCATTTAGGTTATTTTGAGTTTACGCCGCCAGGTGGGTTCCGGTCACGTGGTTATCTTGACGTGCACGTACAGTATCTGTCGTATAGCGCTGCATTTTTGTTTTCGCATTTAGGTTATTTTGAGTTTACGCCGCCAGGTGGGTTCCGGTCACGTGGTTATCTTGACGTGCACGTACAGTATCTGTCGTATAGCGCTGCATTTTTGTTTTCGCATTTAGGTTATTTTGAGTTTACGCCGCCAGGTGGGTTCCGGTCACGTGGTTATCTTGACGTGCACGTACAGTATCTGTCGTATAGCGCTGCATTTTTGTTTTCGCATTTAGGTTATTTTGAGTTTACGCCGCCAGGTGGGTTCCGGTCACGTGGTTATCTTGACGTGCACGTACAGTATCTGTCGTATAGCGCTGCATTTTTGTTTTCGCATTTAGGTTATTTTGAGTTTACGCCGCCAGGTGGGTTCCGGTCACGTGGTTATCTTGACGTGCACGTACAGTATCTGTCGTATAGCGCTGCATTTTTGTTTTCGCATTTAGGTTATTTTGAGTTTACGCCGCCAGGTGGGTTCCGGTCACGTGGTTATCTTGACGTGCACGTACAGTATCTGTCGTATAGCGCTGCATTTTTGTTTTCGCATTTTGGTTATTTTGGAAAATTTCATGTTCATGTCGAACATTTCATGTTCATGTTCATGTTTTCATGTTCATGCCATGCCAGGCCACAACTTGTTCAGAGTGCCGGCGATAGCTCGCCTTCTCTTTGTGGAAAACACGGTGAGATCCTTAACATCCAACAACTAATGGGACGCAAACGGGGCGCCCAGTTTAGCGGTACACACATTGATGAATCACCCTGCCTGTGATTCACCCATGACAGGTTATAGCTGGGTCGGGATTCAAACCCAGGCTGGACAGTTTAGACTTTAGAGTCAAGTGTGCGTACCTCCAGTCCAGGCCATCCTGCCAACTTGTATGCTGCATACAGGTGAAATATAAAGCGCGAGATATTTTTATATATACTGTATATTTAAAAAAAAATTGGTGTGGTTTTTGGCGGGCTGGAACGGATTAATAGCATTTCAATGGGGAAATTTGATTTGAGATACGAGCAATTTGAGTTACGAGCTCCGTCACAGAACGAATTAAACTCGTAAGTCAAGGTTCCAATATATATATATATATATATATATATATATATATGTGTGTATATATATATATATATATGTGTGTATATATATATATATATATATGTGTGTGTATGTATATATATATATATATGTGTGTGTATGTATATATATATATATATGTGTGTGTATGTATATATATATATATATATATATATATATATATATATATATATATATATATATATATATATATATATATATATATATATATACAGTCACGTGAAAAAGTAAGTACACCCCATGTAAAGTTTTGACTTTTTCAACATACAGCTATTTGATCTTCATTTCAACAATATTGATCGTGTTACGTGGTCCTCCCGGTGACTACCTGGTCTCGGTGACCCCCGGACCGTGAGAGGAACCCCGCCAGAAAGATATATGATTTATACGCTTTCGTAACGCAATCAATATGAATTCCAGTCAATAAGAAACCCCACACCAAGGATCCGGATTAATCAATAATATATTCCCAATCAATCAACAACAATCAACAATCAATCAACAATATGACTAAGATGGCCATATCATATATTTCCCCCCTTGACCCCACTCACTGCACCCTCAATGGTCACTGTCCCTCACAATGTCGCTGGGCCCCTCCAGACCAAGGTGAAGGTCGACTTCTCCACACACGGGCGGTTGAACGGACCCCTGGCTGACGTGCTCCAAACGTGAACGGCCCGTACCGGGAACGGCTGCTGCAGCGGACACCTCCTCGGGACGCCACCGGGGTCGGAGCCCGTGATCGCGGCCTCTGGGCTGTGAACGGCTCGCAAAGCGTGCGAGGCCCAAGGTGCGACCCGTACACGCCCTCGTAGGCGTCGAGGCGAACAGTGCCAGACGCTTGGTTCCTTCCAGGAGCCCACGGCAACCTGACACGTAACAGGCATTCACCCCGCGCAGGTAACTCCTCTCGCCAGATGGGCTTTTCAAACGCAGCGTTCCAAAGCGGATAAAGATCGACTCGGCTCGCGTCGGAGCTGGTCGAGGAACAAGATGGCCGCTTCTCTCCCGACCTTGTCTTTTTCTTCTTCCGGTTCACCATCCCGTTTCCGGTCTCCTGTTATCAGGAGCGCTTCTAACCATTTAACCACAACAACCTTTAATAGAATAAACATTAATAAGCAATGACCTGAATAGTAATTCACATAAATCCGGAATCCGTAACACTCCCCACCTTCAAGAAAGAAAGTTTGAACCCAGCGAAAACTTTCTTTGCAGGCCAACTTTGATAAACAAACAAGATAACTCACCCCCCAAATCATCAGTTCCCCCGGGCACAATTATCACATCTCAAAAACAAAGCAACAAAATTTCACAAAACCCCCAGAGATTCCAAAGGTAATTCACTCTGGACCAAGCGTCAACACTTCTAGTTTCTCTTGAATGCCGGTTAAGGGGTGGTGACCAAAACCCCAAAGTTAAACAACTCGCTAGCACTTTTTCTGGAGGCCAAGCTGAGTATACACTACATGGACGCCTTAAGGAATGTGGAGTTCACGGTTAGTCCGGGGAGGAAAGTTCATTACATGGACGCCTTTAAGAACGTGGAGTTCACGGTTAGTCTGTGCAGGAAAGTTCACTACCTGGACGCCTTTAAGAACGTGGCGTTCACGGTCGGTTAGTCCGTGTAGGAGCCCAGGCTCAGCGGCTCCGCCGTATATAGTGCTTCAACTTCTCTGGACTCCTAACAGTTACGGTGGGACCACTTGACCCAGTAGTCACCTGACTGGCAGTCTCCGTCTCGGCCAGTGCTCTGACAATCATTCTTTCGGGGGATGCCGTAACTCTGGGAGCCTCCATAGTAATATCGGCTGCTGCCAACACCAAAACTACCGCCAAGTTTTCCTCTTCTGTAGACCTCTCGACGCCTACGAAATGCTTTCCCTACTGTTATGGTCCGACCCTCCAAATCCTTACCATTCCAATTCCTCTCTGGCGTCTTTTGTGCTTGCAAACGTGACAAAGCCGAACCCTCTTGACTGTTGCGTTTCCCTGTCTTCCTTGTCTTATTTCAAAACATCTCACCACCACGCAATTAAAGACACCTCACCACCACGTTATTAAAACACCTCACCACCACGCATTTCAAAACACCTCACCACCACGTCAATAAAAACACCTCACCACCACGTTATTAAAAACACCTCACGTACCACGTATTAAAAACATCTCACCACAACGTTATTAAAAACACCTCACCACCACGTCATTAAAAACCCCTCACCACCACGTTATTAAAAACACCTCACCACCACGTTATTAAAAACACCTCACAACCACGTTATTAAAACACATCACCACCACGTATTTCAAAACAACTCACCGCCATGTTATTAAAAACACCTCACCACCATGTTATTAAAAACACCTCACCACCACGTTATTAAAACCACCTCACCACCAAGTTATTAAAAACACCTCACCACCACGTTACTAAAAACACCTCACCACCACATATTTCAAAACACCTCACCACCACGTTATTAAAAACACCTCACCACCACGTTATTTAAAACACATCACCACTACGTAATTTAAAACACCTCACCACTACGTAATTCAAAACACCTCAACACCACATATTTCAAAACACCTCACCACCACGTTATTAAAAACACCTCACCACCACGTTATTTAAAACACCTCACCACCACGAAATTAAACACATCTCGCCACCATGTTATTAAAAACACCTCACCACCACGCAATTAAAAACACCTCACCACCACGTAATTTAAAACACCTCACCACTACGTAATTTAAAACACCTCACCACCACGTTATTAAAACCACCTCACCACCACGTTATTAAAAACACCTCACCACCACACATTTCAAAACACCTCACCACCACGCATTTCAAAACACCTCACCACCACGTTAATAAAAACACCTCACCACCACGTTTTAAAAACACCTCACCACCACGTTTTAAAAACACCTCACCACCACGTTATTAAAAAACACCTCACCACCACGTTATTAAAAACACCTCACCACCACGTTATTAAAAGCACCTCACCATCACATTATAAAAACACCTCACCACCACGTTAAAAAAACACCTCACCACCACATATTTCAAAACAACTCACCATCACGTTATTAAAAACACCTCAACACCACGTATTTTAAAACATGTCATCACCACATATATCAAAACACCTCACCACCACGAAATTAAACACATCTCACCACCATGTTATTTAAAACACCTCACCACTACATAATTAAAAACACCTCACCACCACGTAATTTAAAACACCTCACCACCATGTAATTCAAAACACCTCACCACCACGGAATTCAAAACACCTCACCACCACGGAATTCAAAACACCTCACCACCACGTAATTCAAAACACATCACCACCACGTATTTCAAAACACCTCACCACCACATTAAAAACACCTCAACACCACGTCATTAAAAACACCTCACCACCACGTTATTAAAAACACCTCACCAACACGTTATTAAAAACAACTCACCACCACGTTATTAAAAATTCCTCACCACCACGTTATTAAAAACACCTCACCACCACGTTATTAAAAACACCTCACCACCACGTTATTTAAAACACCTCACCACCACGTTATTAAAAACACCTCACCATCATGTATTTCAAAACACGTCACCACCACATATATCAAAACACCTCACCACCACGAAATTAAACACATCTCACCACCATGTTATTAAAAACACCTCACCACCACGTAATTAAAAACACCTCACCACCATGTAATTTAAAACACCTCACCACTACGTAATTCAAAACACCTCACCACCACATAATTCAAAACACTTCACCACCATGTAATTTAAAACACCTCACCACGGAATTCAAAACACCTCACCACCACGTAATTCAAAACACCTCACCACCACGTAATTCAAAACACCTCACCACCACGTATTTCAAAACACTTCACCACCACATTATTAAAAACACCTCACCACCACGTTATTAAAAACACCTCACCACCACGTTATTAAAAACACCTCACCACCACGTTATTAAAAACACCTCACCACCACGTTAGTAAAACACCTCACCACCACGTTATTAAAAACACCTCACCACCACGTTATTAAAAACACCTCACCACCACGTTATTAAAAACACCTCACCACCACGTTATTAAAAACACCTCACCACCACGTTATTAAAAACACCTCACCACCACGTTATTAAAAACACCTCACCACCACGTTATTAAAAACACCTCACCACCACGTTATTAAAAACCTCGCCACAACGTTATTAAAAACACCTCACCACCACGTTATTAAAAACACCTCGCCACCACGTTATTAAAAATATCTCACCACCACGTATTTCAAAACACCTCACCACCACGTTATTAAAAACACCTCACCACGTTATTAAAAACACCTCACCACCACGTTATTAAAAACACCTCACCACCACGTTATTAAAAACACCTCACCACCACGTTATTAAAAACACCTCACCACCACGTTAGTAAAAACACCTCATCACCACGTTATTAAAAACACCTTACCACCATGTTATTAAAAACACCTCACCACCATGTTATTAAAAACACCTCACCACCACGTAAATTCAAAACACCTCACCACAACGTAATTTAAAACACCTCACCACCACAAAATTAAAAACACCTCACCACCATGTTATTAAAAACACCTCACCACCACGTAAATTCAAAACACCTCACCACCACGTTAATAAAAACACCTCACCACCATGCATTTCAAAACACCTCACCACCACGTTATTAAAAACACCTCACCACCATGTTATTAAAAACACCTCACCACCACGTAAATTCAAAACACCTCACCACCACGTAAATTCAAAACACCTCACCATCACGTTATTAAAAACACCTCACCACCATGCATTTCAAAACACCTCACCACCACGTTATTAAAACCACCTCACCACCACGTATTTCAAAACACACCAGCACATATTTCAAAACATCTCACCACCATGCAATTAAAGACACCTCACCGCCACGTTATTAAAACACCTCACCACCACGTTATTAAAAACATCTCACCACCACGTTATTAAAAACACCTCACCACCACGTTATTAAAAACACCTCACCACCACGTTATTAAAAACACCTCACCACCACGTTATTAAAAACACCTCACCACCACGTTATTAAAAACACCTCACCACCACGTTATTAAAAACACCTCACCACCACGTTATTAAAAACACCTCACCACCACGTTATTAAAAACACCTCACCACCACGTTATTAAAAACACCTCACCACCACGTTATTAAAAACACCTCACCACCACGTTATTAAAAACATCTAACCACCACGTATTTCAAAACACCTCACCACCACGTATTTCAAAACACCTCACCACCACGTATTTCAAAACACCTCACCACCACGTTATTAAAAATACCTCACCACCACATATTTCGAAACACCTCACCACCAAGTTATTAAAAACACCTCACCACCACGTATTTCAAAACACCTCACCACCACGTTATTAAAAATACCTCACAACCACGTTTTAAAAAATACCTCACCACCACGTTATTAAAAACACCTCACCACCACGTTATTAAAAACACCTCACCACCATGTTATTAAAACACCTCACCACCACGTTATTAAAAACACCTCACCACCACGTTATTAAAAACACCTCACCACCACGTTATTAAAAACACCTCACCACCACGTTATTAAAACACCACACCACCACGTTATTAAAAACACCTCACCACCACGTTATTAAAAACACCTCACCACCACGTTATTAAAAACACCTCACCACCACGTTATTAAAAACACCTCACCACCACATATTTCGAAACACCTCACCACCAAGTTATTAAAAACACCTCACCACCACGTATTTCAAAACACATCACCACCACGTTATTAAAAATACCTCATAACCACATTTTAAAAAATACCTCACCACCACGTTATTAAAAACACCTAACCACCACGTTATTAAAAACACCTCACCACCACGTTATTAAAAACATCGAACCACCACGTATTTCAAAACACCTCACCACCACGTTATTAAAAACACCTCACCACCACGTATTTCAAAACACCTCACCAGCACGTTATTAAAAACACCTCCCCACCACGTATTTCAAAACACCTCACCACCAAGTTATGAAAAACACCTCACCACCACGTATTTCAAAACACCTCACCACCACGTTGTTAAAAATACCTCACAACCACGTTTAAAAAAAATACCTCACCACCACGTTATTAAAAACACCTCACCACCACGTTATTAAAAACACCTCACCACCACGTTATTAAAAGCACCTCACCATCACATTATAAAAACACCTCACCACCACGTTAAAAAAACACCTCACCACCACATATTTCAAAACAACTCACCATCACGTTATTAAAAACACCTCAACACCACGTATTTTAAAACATGTCATCACCACATATATCAAAACACCTCACCACCACGAAATTAAACACATCTCACCACCATGTTATTTAAAACACCTCACCACTACATAATTAAAAACACCTCACCACCATGTAATTCAAAACACCTCACCACCACGGAATTCAAAACACCTCACCACCACGTAATTCAAAACACATCACCACCACGTATTTCAAAACACCTCACCACCACATTAAAAACACCTCAACACCACGTCATTAAAAACACCTCACCACCACGTTATTAAAAACACCTCACCACCACGTTATTAAAAACAACTCACCACCACGTTATTAAAAATGTCTCACCACCACGTTATTAAAAACACCTCACCACCACGTTATTAAAAACACCTCACCACCACGTTATTTAAAACACCTCACCACCACGTTATTAAAAACACCTCACCATCATGTATTTCAAAACACGTCACCACCACATATATCAAAACACCTCACCACCACGAAATTAAACACATCTCACCACCATGTTATTAAAAACACCTCACCACCACGTAATTAAAACACCTCACCACCATGTAATTTAAAACACCTCACCACTACGTATTTCAAAACACCTCACCACCACATAATTCAAAACACTTCACCACCATGTAATTTAAAACACCTCACCACGGAATTCAAAACACCTCACCACCACGTAATTCAAAACACCTCACCACCACGTAATTCAAAACACCTCACCACCACGTATTTCAAAACACTTCACCACCACATTATTAAAAACACCTCACCACCACGTTATTAAAAACACCTCACCACCACGTTATTAAAAACACCTCACCACCACGTTATTAAAAACACCTCACCACCACGTTATTAAAAACACCTCACCACCACGTTAGTAAAACACCTCACCACCACGTTATTAAAAACACCTCACCACCACGTTATTAAAAACACCTCACCACCACGTTATTAAAAACACCTCACCACCACGTTATTAAAAACACCTCACCACCACGTTATTAAAAACACCTCACCACCACGTTATTAAAAACACCTCACCACCACGTTATTAAAAACACCTCACCACCACGTTATTAAAAACACCTCACCACCACGTTATTAAAAACACCTCACCACCACGTTATTAAAACACCACACCACCACGTTATTAAAAACACCTCACCACCACGTTATTAAAAACACCTCACCACCACGTTATTAAAAACACCTCACCACCACGTTATTAAAAACACCTCACCACCACGTTATTAAAAACACCTCACCACCACATATTTCGAAACACCTCACCACCAAGTTATTAAAAACACCTCACCACCACGTATTTCAAAACACATCACCACCACGTTATTAAAAATACCTCACAACCACATTTTAAAAAATACCTCACCACCACGTTATTAAAAACACCTAACCACCACGTTATTAAAAACACCTCACCACCACGTTATTAAAAACATCGAACCACCACGTATTTCAAAACACCTCACCACCACGTTATTAAAAACACCTCACCACCACGTATTTCAAAACACCTCACCAGCACGTTATTAAAAACACCTCCCCACCACGTATTTCAAAACACCTCACCACCAAGTTATGAAAAACACCTCACCACCACGTATTTCAAAACACCTCACCACCACGTTGTTAAAAATACCTCACAACCACGTTAAAAAAAAATACCTCACCACCACGTTATTAAAAACACCTCACCACCACGTTATTAAAAACACCTCACCACCACGTTATTAAAAGCACCTCACCATCACATTATAAAAACACCTCACCACCACGTTAAAAAAACACCTCACCACCACATATTTCAAAACAACTCACCATCACGTTATTAAAAACACCTCAACACCACGTATTTTAAAACATGTCATCACCACATATATCAAAACACCTCAGCACCACGAAATTAAACATCTCACCACCATGTTATTTAAAACACCTCACCACTACATAATTAAAAACACCTCACCACCACGTAATTTAAAACACCTCACCACCATGTAATTCAAAACACCTCACCACCACGGAATTCAAAACACCTCACCACCACGGAATTCAAAACACCTCACCACCACGTAATTCAAAACACCTCACCACCACGTATTTCAAAACACCTCACCACCACATTAAAAACACCTCAACACCACGTCATTAAAAACACCTCACCACCACGTTATTAAAAACACCCCACCACCACGTTATTAAAAACAACTCACCACCACGTTATTAAAAATGTCTCACCACCACGTTATTAAAAACACCTCACCACCACGTTATTAAAAACACCTCACCACCACGTTATTTAAAACACCTCACCACCACGTTATTAAAAACACCTCACCATCATGTATTTCAAAACACGTCACCACCACATATATCAAAACACCTCACCACCACGAAATTAAACACATCTCACCACCATGTTATTAAAAACACCTCACCACCACGTAATTAAAAACACCTCACCACCATGTAATTTAAAACACCTCACCACTACGTAATTCAAAACACCTCACCACTACGTAATTCAAAACACGTCACCACCACATAATTCAAAACACTTCACCACCATGTAATTTAAAACACCTCACCACGGAATTCAAAACACCTCACCACCACGTAATTCAAAACACCTCACCACCACGTAATTCAAAACACCTCACCACCACGTATTTCAAAACACTTCACAACCACATTATTAAAAACACCTCACCACCACGTTATTAAAAACACCTCACCACCACGTTATTAAAAACACCTCACCACCACGTTATTAAAAACACCTCACCACCACGTTATTAAAAACACCTCACCACCACATTAGTAAAACACCTCACCACCACGTTATTAAAAACACCTCACCACCACGTTATTAAAAACACCTCACCACCACGTTATTAAAAACACCTCACCACCACGTTATTAAAAACACCTCACCACCACGTTATTAAAAACACCTCACCACCACATTATTAAAAACACCTCACCACCACGTTATTAAAAACACCTCACCACCACGTTATTAAAAACCTCGCCACAACGTTATTAAAAACACCTCACCACCACGTTATTAAAAACACCTCGCCACCACGTTATTAAAAATATCTCACCACCACGTATTTCAAAACACCTCACCACCACGTTATTAAAAACACCTCACCACGTTATTAAAAACACCTCACCACCACGTTATTAAAAACACCTCACCACCACGTTATTAAAAACACCTCACCACCACGTTATTAAAAACACCTCACCACCACGTTAGTAAAAACACCTCATCACCACGTTATTAAAAACACCTTACCACCATGTTATTAAAAACACCTCACCACCATGTTATTAAAAACACCTCACCACCACGTAAATTCAAAACACCTCACCACAACGTAATTTAAAACACCTCACCACCACAAAATTAAAAACACCTCACCACCATGTTATTAAAAACACCTCACCACCACGTAAATTCAAAACACCTCACCACCACGTTAATAAAAACACCTCACCACCATGCATTTCAAAACACCTCACCACCACGTTATTAAAAACACCTCACCACCATGTTATTAAAAACACCTCACCACCACGTAAATTCAAAACACCTCACCACCACGTAAATTCAAAACACCTCACCATCACGTTATTAAAAACACCTCACCACCATGCATTTCAAAACACCTCACCACCACGTTATTAAAAACACCTCACCACCACGTATTTCAAAACACACCAGCACATATTTCAAAACATCTCACCACCATGCAATTAAAGACACCTCACCGCCACGTTATTAAAACACCTCACCACCACGTTATTAAAAACATCTCACCACCACGTTATTAAAAACACCTCACCACCACGTTATTAAAAACACCTCACCACCACGTTATTAAAAAACACCTCACCACCACGTTATTAAAAACACCTCACCACCACGTTATTAAAAACACCTCACCACCACGTTATTAAAAACACCTCACCACCACGTTATTAAAAACACCTCACCACCACGTTATTAAAAACACCTCACCACCACGTTATTAAAAACACCTCACCACCACGTTATTAAAAACACCTCACCACCACGTTATTAAAAACACCTCACCACCACGTTATTAAAAACACCTCACCACCACGTTATTAAAAACACCTCACCACCACGTTATTAAAAACATCTAACCACCACGTATTTCAAAACACCTCACCACCACGTATTTCAAAACACCTCACCACCACGTATTTCAAAACACCTCACCACCACGTTATTAAAAATACCTCACCACCACATATTTCGAAACACCTCACCACCAAGTTATTAAAAACACCTCACCACCACGTATTTCAAAACACCTCACCACCACGTTATTAAAAATACCTCACAACCACGTTTTAAAAAATACCTCACCACCACGTTATTAAAAACACCTCACCACCACGTTATTAAAAACACCTCACCACCACGTTATTAAAACACCTCACCACCACGTTATTAAAAACACCTCACCACCACGTTATTAAAAACACCTCACCACCACGTTTTTAAAAACACCTCACCACCACGTTATTAAAAACACCTCACCACCACGTTATTAAAAACACCTCACCACCACGTTATTAAAAACACCTCACCACCACGTTATTAAAAACACCTCACCACCACGTTATTAAAAACACCTCACCACCACATATTTGGAAACACCTCACCACCAAGTTATTAAAAACACCTCACCACCACGTATTTCAAAACACATCACCACCACGTTATTAAAAATACCTCACAACCACATTTTAAAAAATACCTCACCACCACGTTATTAAAAACACCTAATCACCACGTTATTAAAAACACCTCACCACCACGTTATTAAAAACATCGAACCACCACGTATTTCAAAACACCTCACCACCACGTTATTAAAAACACCTCACCACCACGTATTTCAAAACACCTCACCAGCACGTTATTAAAAACACCTCCCCACCACGTATTTCAAAACACCTCACCACCAAGTTATTAAAAACACCTCACCACCACGTATTTCAAAACACCTCACCACCACGTTATTAAAAATACCTCACAACCACGTTTTAAAAAATACCTCACCACCACGTTATTAAAAACACCTCACCACCACGTTATTAAAAACACCTCACCACCACGTTATTAAAACACCTCACCACCACGTTATTAAAAACACCTCACCATCACATTATAAAAACACCTCACCACCACGTTAAAAAAACACCTCACCACCACATATTTCAAAACAACTCACCATCACGTTATTAAAAACACCTCAACACCACGTATTTTAAAACATGTCATCACCACATATATCAAAACACCTCACCACCACGAAATTAAACACATCTCACCACCATGTTATTTAAAACACCTCACCACTACATAATTAAAAACACCTCACCACCATGTAATTCAAAACACCTCACCACCACGGAATTCAAAACACCTCACCACCACGGAATTCAAAACACCTCACCACCACGTAATTCAAAACACATCACCACCACGTATTTCAAAACACCTCACCACCACATTAAAAACACCTCAACACCACGTTATTAAAAACACCTCACCACCACGTTATTAAAAACAACTCACCACCACGTTATTAAAAATGTCTCACCACCACGTTATTAAAAACACCTCACCACCACGTTATTAAAAACACCTCACCACCACGTTATTTAAAACACCTCACCACCACGTTATTAAAAACACCTCACCATCATGTATTTCAAAACACGTCACCACCACATATATCAAAACACCTCACCACCACGAAATTAAACACATCTCACCACCATGTTATTAAAAACACCTCACCACCACGTAATTAAAAACACCTCACCACCATGTAATTTAAAACACCTCACCACTACGTAATTCAAAACACCTCACCACCACATAATTCAAAACACTTCACCACCATGTAATTTAAAACACCTCACCACGGAATTCAAAACACCTCACCACCACGTAATTCAAAACACCTCACCACCACGTAATTCAAAACACCTCACCACCACGTATTTCAAAACACTTCACCACCACATTATTAAAAACACCTCACCACCACGTTATTAAAAACACCTCACCACCACGTTATTAAAAACACCTCACCACCACGTTATTAAAAACACCTCACCACCAGGTTATTAAAAACACCTCACCACCACGTTAGTAAAACACCTCACCACCACGTTATTAAAAACACCTCACCACCACGTTATTAAAAACACCTCACCACCACGTTATTAAAAACACCTCACCACCACGTTATTAAAAACACCTCACCACCACGTTATTAAAAACACCTCACCACCACGTTATTAAAAACACCTCACCACCACGTTATTAAAAACACCTCACCACCACGTTATTAAAAACACCTCACCACCACGTTATTAAAAACCTCACCACCACGTTATTAAAACACCACACCACCACGTTATTAAAAACACCTCACCACCACGTTATTAAAAACACCTCACCACCACGTTATTAAAAACACCTCACCACCACGTTATTAAAAACACCTCACCACCACGTTATTAAAAACACCTCACCACCACATATTTCGAAACACCTCACCACCAAGTTATTAAAAACACCTCACCACCACGTATTTCAAAACACATCACCACCACGTTATTAAAAATACCTCACAACCACATTTTAAAAAATACCTCACCACCACGTTATTAAAAACACCTAACCACCACGTTATTAAAAACACCTCACCACCACGTTATTAAAAACATCGAACCACCACGTATTTCAAAACACCTCACCACCACGTTATTAAAAACACCTCACCACCACGTATTTCAAAACACCTCACCAGCACGTTATTAAAAACACCTCCCCACCACGTATTTCAAAACACCTCACCACCAAGTTATGAAAAACACCTCACCACCACGTATTTCAAAACACCTCACCACCACGTTGTTAAAAATACCTCACAACCACGTTTAAAAAAAATACCTCACCACCACGTTATTAAAAACACCTCACCACCACGTTATTAAAAACACCTCACCACCACGTTATTAAAAGCACCTCACCATCACATTATAAAAACACCTCACCACCACGTTAAAAAAACACCTCACCACCACATATTTCAAAACAACTCACCATCACGTTATTAAAAACACCTCAACACCACGTATTTTAAAACATGTCATCACCACATATATCAAAACACCTCACCACCACGAAATTAAACATCTCACCACCATGTTATTTAAAACACCTCACCACTACATAATTAAAAACACCTCACCACCACGTAATTTAAAACACCTCACCACCATGTAATTCAAAACACCTCACCACCACGGAATTCAAAACACCTCACCACCACGGAATTCAAAACACCTCACCACCACGGAATTCAAAACACCTCACCACCACGGAATTCAAAACACCTCACCACCACGTCATTAAAAACACCTCACCACCACGTTATTAAAAACACCCCACCACCACGTTATTAAAAACAACTCACCACCACGTTATTAAAAATGTCTCACCACCACGTTATTAAAAACACCTCACCACCACGTTATTAAAAACACCTCACCACCACGTTATTTAAAACACCTCACCACCACGTTATTAAAAACACCTCACCATCATGTATTTCAAAACACGTCACCACCACATATATCAAAACACCTCACCACCACGAAATTAAACACATCTCACCACCATGTTATTAAAAACACCTCACCACCACGTAATTAAAAACACCTCACCACCATGTAATTTAAAACACCTCACCACTACGTAATTCAAAACACGTCACCACCACATAATTCAAAACACTTCACCACCATGTAATTTAAAACACCTCACCACGGAATTCAAAACACCTCACCACCACGTAATTCAAAACACCTCACCACCACGTAATTCAAAACACCTCACCACCACGTATTTCAAAACACTTCACCACCACATTATTAAAAACACCTCACCACCACGTTATTAAAAACACCTCACCACCACGTTATTAAAAACACCTCACCACCACGTTATTAAAAACACCTCACCACCACGTTATTAAAAACACCTCACCACCACATTAGTAAAACACCTCACCACCACGTTATTATAAACACCTCACCACCACGTTATTAAAAACACCTCACCACCACGTTATTAAAAACACCTCACCACCACGTTATTAAAAACACCTCACCACCACGTTATTAAAAACACCTCACCACCACGTTATTAAAAACACCTCACCACCACGTTATTAAAAACACCTCACCACCACGTTATTAAAAACCTCGCCACAATGTTATTAAAAACACCTCACCACCACGTTATTAAAAACACCTCGCCACCACGTTATTAAAAATATCTCACCACCACGTATTTCAAAACACCTCACCACCACGTTATTAAAAACACCTCACCACGTTATTAAAAACACCTCACCACCACGTTATTAAAAACACCTCACCACCACGTTATTAAAAACACCTCACCACCACGTTATTAAAAACACCTCACCACCACGTTAGTAAAAACACCTCATCACCACGTTATTAAAAACACCTTACCACCATGTTATTAAAAACACCTCACCACCATGTTATTAAAAACACCTCACCACCACGTAAATTCAAAACACCTCACCACAACGTAATTTAAAACACCTCACCACCACAAAATTAAAAACACCTCACCACCATGTTATTAAAAACACCTCACCACCACGTAAATTCAAAACACCTCACCACCACGTTAATAAAAACACCTCACCACCATGCATTTCAAAACACCTCACCACCACGTTATTAAAAACACCTCACCACCATGTTATTAAAAACACCTCACCACCACGTAAATTCAAAACACCTCACCACCACGTAAATTCAAAACACCTCACCATCACGTTATTAAAAACACCTCACCACCATGCATTTCAAAACACCTCACCACCACGTTATTAAAAACACCTCACCACCACGTATTTCAAAACACACCAGCACATATTTCAAAACATCTCACCACCATGCAATTAAAGACACCTCACCGCCACGTTATTAAAACACCTCACCACCACGTTATTAAAAACATCTCACCACCACGTTATTAAAAACACCTCACCACCACGTTATAAAAAAACACCTCACCACCACGTTATTAAAAAACACCTCACCACCACGTTATTAAAAACACCTCACCACCACGTTATTAAAAACACCTCACCACCACGTTATTAAAAACACCTCACCACCACGTTATTAAAAACACCTCACCACCACGTTATTAAAAACACCTCACCACCACGTTATTAAAAACACCTCACCACCACGTTATTAAAAACACCTCACCACCACGTTATTAAAAACACCTCACCACCACGTTATTAAAAACATCTAACCACCACGTATTTCAAAACACCTCACCACCACGTATTTCAAAACACCTCACCACCACGTATTTCAAAACACCTCACCACCACGTTATTAAAAATACCTCACCACCACATATTTCGAAACACCTCACCACCAAGTTATTAAAAACACCTCACCACCACGTATTTCAAAACACCTCACCACCACGTTATTAAAAATACCTCACAACCACGTTTTAAAAAATACCTCACCACCACGTTATTAAAAACACCTCACCACCACGTTATTAAAAACACCTCACCACCACGTTATTAAAACACCTCACCACCACGTTATTAAAAACACCTCACCACCACGTTATTAAAAACACCTCACCACCACGTTATTAAAAACACCTCACCACCACGTTATTAAAACACCACACCACCACGTTATTAAAAACACCTCACCACCACGTTATTAAAAACACCTCACCACCACGTTATTAAAAACACCTCACCACCACGTTATTAAAAACACCTCACCACCACGTTATTAAAAACACCTCACCACCACATATTTGGAAACACCTCACCACCAAGTTATTAAAAACACCTCACCACCACGTATTTCAAAACACATCACCACCACGTTATTAAAAATACCTCACAACCACATTTTAAAAAATACCTCACCACCACGTTATTAAAAACACCTAACCACCACGTTATTAAAAACACCTCACCACCACGTTATTAAAAACATCGAACCACCACGTATTTCAAAACACCTCACCACCACGTTATTAAAAACACCTCACCACCACGTATTTCAAAACACCTCACCAGCACGTTATTAAAAACACCTCCCCACCACGTATTTCAAAACACCTCACCACCAAGTTATGAAAAACACCTCACCACCACGTATTTCAAAACACCTCACCACCACGTTGTTAAAAATACCTCACAACCACGTTTAAAAAAAATACCTCACCACCACGTTATTAAAAACACCTCACCACCACGTTATTAAAAACACCTCATCACCACGTTATTAAAAATACCTCACAACCACGTTTTAACAAATACCTCACCACCACGTTATTAAAAACACCTCACCACCACGTTATTAAAAATACCTCACCACCACGTTATTAAAAATACCTCACCACCACGTTATTAAAAAATACCTCACCACCATGTTAAAAATACCTCACCTGTGGTGAGTTCAAAATGCCTGCAATATAAAAATCACTCATTCAACCAGTTTGAAGAGAGAAAAGGAGTCATTCTGCTGTTTTGTGTCGCGATGTGTACCGCAATGAGCATGGAGAAAAGAAAGAAAACCAGATAATTGTCTGCAAGAGAAAGCTTGATTGAAGATTGCAGCGAAGGATTGTTCGAATGGTGAAGAAAGCACCTCAATGAACTGCCAAACTGATTTATGCTGACCGTGAGACACAAGGTTCGACAGTTTCAACTCGCACCATCCGTCGCCAACTCAATGAAAGGCTGTTCTATCGCAGGAGACCCAGGAGGACCCTGCTGCTAAGAAAGCCCGACTGGAGTTTGCCAAAACACACCTGAACAAGCCAAATCCTTCTGGGTGTATGTCCTGTGGACATATGAGAGCAAATTAGAGCTTTTTCGTAAAGCACATCATCTCTATGTTTACAGAAAACAAAATGAAGCCTTAAAGAAAAGAACACCTTCCCGACAGTCAAACATGGAGGAGGTTCAATGATATTTTGGGGTTGTTGTGTTGCCTCTGGCACTGGGTGCATTGAGTGTGTGTATGGCATCATTAAATCAGATTACCAAGGCATTTTGGAGCACAATGTTCAACCCAGTGTCAGAAAGCTGAATCTCCGTCAAAGGTCATGGTTCTTGCAGCAGGACAATGACCCCAAAAACACACCCAGGGATGGTTCAAGACAAAACACTAAACTGTTCTAAAGTGGCCAGCAATGAGTCCAGATCGAAATCCTATTGAACACCAGTGGGGAGATCTGAAAACAGCAGTTGGGAGAAGGTACCCTTCAAATTTGGGAGAACTGGAGCAGTTTGCACAAGAAGAGTGGGTGGAACTGTCAGTAGAGAGGTGTAGGAAGCTCATTCATGGCTAAAGGAAATCGCTTGACACCGCTTATTTGAAGCGCTTATTTTGTCCAAAGGCCATGCTACCAAATGTTAAGTCTCGGGTGTGAATAATTTTGTCAATGCCATTTCTTTCTATTTTGTGACTAAAAAGGATATATTAAGTTTTGGAACAAAAACAAAGGTTGTGTAATATTAAGTGAAACAAAGAATTGTGGAGACCAAATACTTTTGTGAATTTCAACTTATTTTTCGAGAAAATTGTGTTATTTGAAAAATGTGCGAGGGTGCCAATAGTTTCAGCCGCGACTGTGTGTCAAACTCAATATATATATATATATATATATATATATATATATATATATATATATATATATATATATATTGTAACGAATTTGAGAAGTGTAACGGATTTGAGAAGTGTAACAATTTTGAGAAAGTGTAACGAATGTGAAAAGTATGGTTTTGTTGTGTGTAACTGACCCTCGTAATGTAAAGAATGGTCGCAGCTCGTCCTCTTAGTTAATTCCATAAACCTACACACAGGACACGATATATCCTTTTAAATAGTTAGTCCCTTATTCTCTGTGTAGGCTAAGGATGTGTTTCCCACTAGTTTGACTCTTCATTGCACCGAACTAGGACGTGCCCGTACGTGGGTGCCCGTTCCTTGGGGGAAAAAAATAAAAAAAATTTTTTCCAAATTTAAATCAAGTTTACCTCCCTGTCTTTGCTAGCCATGACATTCGATGCCATTGACCATTGCCACTCCTACGCCACGGTGAGGCGACAGGGTAGGATTTGTAGGAGACCTGAAAGTGCAGTGTCAGTATGTATTCCAAAAAGGTTTGCAAAGCATATCAACAAATTGAAACAGAATTTAAACAGAGCAGAATTCGTTATTAAATTATTACAAATTATTACATTACAAATTTTATTCGTTAATGTTAATTCCCTGCCATCACCCTCCCATCACCCTGCCCCATCACCCTCCCATCACCCTCCCATCACCCTCTGCCATCACCCTGCCATCACCCTCTGCCATCACCCTCTGCCATCACCCTCCCACCACCCTCTGCCATCACCCTCTGCCATCACCCTCTGCCATCACCCTCTGCCATCACCCTCTGCCATCACCCTCTGCCATCCCCCTCCCATCACCCTCCCACCACCCTCTGCCATCACCCTGCCATCACCCTCTGCCATCACCCTCTGCCATCACCCTCTGCCATCACCCTCTGCCATCACCCTCCCATCACCCTGCCATCACCCTCCCATCACCCTGCCCCATCACCCTGCCCCATCACCCTGGCCCATCACCCTGCCCCATCACCCTCCCATCTCCCTCCCAAACAAAGAATAATAAAAATTGTCTACATGTACATTGTACACACCTTTATGTCGTTAGCACCTCTTCATAAACAACATTGCAGAGGAAACGGCGCTTCTTCTTTGTTTCCTCGTCCTGGGCAAGAATGCGGAGGCTGCTGGATCTGCCAACCCTACAGGCCGCCACGTAGAACTGACAATGGCTGAAGCAGGCTCTTGGGCAGAAGATCCCAACATGTTGTAGCGACTGCCAAAATATGTTGTGCACTTATTTTGATGAATTATTTTCGAAGCAATTTTTCTTCAATGAATAAATAGATAATAAGAATTGTCCACATGTACACACCTGTATGTCGTTAGCAGCTCTTCATAAACAACATTGCTGAGGAAACGGCACTTCTCCAGGAGATCCTAACATGGTGTACGACTGGCAAAAGAAGTTGTGAACTTTTTTTGATGAATTCGTTTCGAAACAATTTTTCTTCAATAAATAAATAATAATAAAAATTGTCTACATGTACATTGTACACACCTTTATGTCGTTAGCACCTCTTCATAAACAACGCTGCTGAGGAAACGGCGCTTCTTCTTTGTTTCCTCGTCCAGGGCAAGAATGCGGAGGCTGCTGGAACTGCCAACCCTACTGGCCGCCACGTAGAACTGACCATGGCTGAAGAAGTCTCTTGTGCAGAAGATCCCAACATGGTGTAGCGACTGTCCTTGGGATTTATTCACAGTCATGGCAAAGCAGGGTCGTACCGGAAACTGCCGACGCCGCAGAGTGAACGGGAACATGTTGTCAGATGGACTCAAGGTTATGCGTGGAATGAGCAATGTGCGTCCAGAATTGACACCCATCACAGATTTTGCAACCAACAGATTTGGAAGGATCTGAAGTATGATGTACCTTGAGCCATTGCAGTGCCCGCTCTGCTGGTCGAAGTTTCGCAGCAGCATGATTACCATACCCACCTTGAGAGAGATTCGATGTGGAGGCATACCAGATGGACAGAGGGTGTTCAGGAACTCAGGCGGATACAAATGATCACCCTCAGATTCCGCTGTATCGACGCTACAGCAAACATGTTCCTCCCCTGGGAATATGGTCGTCATGTAGGCATTTACCTGATCGACTTCGGAATTGGTCGGACATAGTATAACACGCTCGCATAGCCACTTGGGGTTGCTAATGTTGTTATGCAAGTCTTCGTACACCCAAGTGACAATATCCTGAAGTTTTTCACCTGGAAGAATGAGCGGTTCCCTGAGCTCAATAGCAAATTCACCCTCTGCTGGATGGACAGGAATCTTCCCTTCACCCAGATCCAGCAGGAATTTTGCAAAAGCAGATTCGTCCTGTTGTTCTCCAGCACCCTGCATGATCCTCATGTTTACTCTGAGACGAAGTATCTGCACTTTTCTCCACAGGTATGAGCTCTTGAAGCACCTTCCAACTATGTCAATACGGCTACCGTGTGGCACAACAGTAAGGATCTGCCTCCAGTCACCACTGAAAAGCATTGTAATGCCGCCAAATGGTTCCTCTGAGCCCCGAAGCCACTGGAATGTTCGATCTGCTGCCTCCAATGCTCGACGATCCATCATTGAAACCTCATCCACCACCATTAGATTAGTCATGCGTATGAGTGCTGCAGTGGTGTCATTTTCACTGATGTTGCAAGTGGACTCATCAGTGAGAATGAGAGGACACTTGGTCCTACTATGGAAGGTGGCCCCTTTAGGCAGCAGCGTAGCTGCAATACCACTTGCAGCAGTTGCAAGAGCCACTTTGCCCATTGCTCGCACTTTGTTGAGTATATGAGACAATGTGAATGTTTTCCCAGTCCCACCACTTGCATCAACTGCAAGCATGCAGCCATGTCCGTGTTCCACACTCCGCATCACTTTATCGACAACAACGCGCTGCTCGTCATTAAGAAGGCACTCTGTTTGAGCGATGTGAGCCTCAAGTTCTCCTATATTGTGCACTGTTTCGTGCTCGATGACGCGCGGAATGCGAGACTGGAAATGAACTGGTTCAGGCTCAGGAAGGCCAAAGGTCTTACTGAGCGAAAAGCCGTGGCACTCAACTTTGTTCCTCAGCTCTAGTAGCACTGCACTCACAATGCGTCCATTTGGTTCATTCACACCTGCTGCACGCATGAAGTCCTCGCACAGCACATACTTGTGCCTTTCCCAGAACTGCACGTGGTTGCCTCTGAGAACGAAAATGAGCATGTTGGCAAATACTTCGCGGACTGCAGGGCCAAATGCAATATTTGCAGCCTCTTCCATAACAGAATCCACCTCCTGGTCATTGTCAACGATGCCATATGCAATGCAGGCTGCCAGATAGGTCTCCATGACCCTACCACCAACACGACGGAGATCCTGAAAGCATGTGGGGCCAGGCACGCGGTACAGTAGCATGCGGAGATAGTACAACTCGGCAGTATGTGAGTTGACGGGAATAATGGGGAGCCGCCCAACCGTATCAGCCTTATGGTTATCCTGGAAACTCAGCCTTCTCTTCCGCAATTGAAACCTTTTCCTCAAGTAGGTGAAGTGTTGGAATACATCTGGATATAGAACATGACGCATGTGTGGATGGAGATTCATGGCTTCGAAAAAGGCGGTGAGGGTTGTTGCAGGGGGTCCTGACTCTGCCACGTTCTGTACGGCACCTTCGTCATTGAACGTGATCACCTGCTCATCCTGTAGATGGAGTGCCAGCATCTCGACTGGTGGGTACTTGCGTTGAATGGGGAAATCGTATATGCGCCAGTATCCCTCAGATGCGGTGATGTAACGCCCTAGTTCGTAGCGTGCCACTTCATCATGTCGTAATGCCTCTCGCATCCTCTCATGAGGCTCCAGTCTGACCAGGCACTGGTCCGGGCCCTTTTCAAGGTATTTGTACAGGTACTTGACACAGGTGACAGCACAGACGATCTCAAGGTTGATGTGAGCATCGTACCTGAGGACAATATATGGATTGTAAGGCACAACCCATGCATTGTTAACTAATACGTTAGCACCGCCTCGTATTGTCTTCATGATGGGATCACCAGGTGCTGCTTCTGCCCGTCTTCTGTACAGGGGATAGGAGTCATCAGAGAAGCTTGTCGTTTGTCGTAGGGCTTTGGGATAGTCCTTTGTGCACTTCCGGTCTGCCATGCAAGGGCTCAAGATGTTCCATTCCCCACATGGGCCGTGAATCATGTGTGATGTCACGATACGGTGTAGTTCCGGATTTGTGAGTCTGTCAGGAATCTCAGCAGAGACCACGCGATCGACATCTGCTGGTGTTCTGGGCTTGTCGCGAGGTACCACGGTCAGGAGCATGTGTATATGGGGAAGGTGACGCTTTTGCGTTTCCTTCACCATCACGTAAGCGTCCACATGCCCCAAGATGTCATGCTTGAGGATGTCAGCGAGGAGTGCTTCCACCTTCATATGAAACACCCGGGCGATGATATCAGGTCTTGCATTGGGTGGCTGACCCTCAAAAACCGATTCTTTAATTTCTGGCCACTTTGGGTTGCAGGTGAATGTTAGGAAAAAGTCTGGTTTTCCCTTGACTCGGACTAAAGCCATTGCATCCTGAAACTCTTTGGCATACCAACGTGGCGACCCATAAATTGACGGTGGCAGAATGGTGAGGCGTCCAGGTAGCACCTCAGCATCACTGTTCAACGCATCAACGATGATCTTATACTTTTCTGCCTTAATTGACTTCTGGTTGCAGCGAATCCAAGTGAGACGGTGCGACTCAATTTTTGCCATCATGTCGCATACGTACTGCTGTGTCAACTTTCCACCACGAAGCAGTAGATTGAAGTGATGAGTAGGATCACGTACTTGTAGATGGAAGCGGTAGAAAGTTGTTGGCGTTGTCCCTGCCAACTCAGTGTGGTACCCCTGAGAGCCGCAGGGTAGCAGAAGTATGTATGATAGTGGGTCATACGCTGGATGCATGGCATCTATTGTCTGTAAACCTCCTCCTCTGAGGTGAACAGCGACTGCCAGCCTTCCAAACTGCTCTGTTGTCATAGCCCCTGGAGCAATGACAGCCACATCGCTGTCTGGTGAGGGAAGGTTGACGGTACCATGATGAAGGTCTCGGCGCCGCGTGCGACCTGTTAACACAATATTCAGTTCATTGGCGCTATCATTATGAACCACATACTCAATGGCAGTTTTGAATTGCTGGACGTATGGGTTGCACTCATGAATGGCCTGTTGTGCTCTTAGCAAAAACTGCTCATTCAGGTCACTGTTCGAGGTGTGGGCACGACGATAATCCAGCTCATGGGCTGGATCGTGAAAGTAGATCTGAGCAAAGCGTGGGGTACAACCCAGATCGGCAAGAGGAGCACCAATGTAATGGTAAACCTTACCTTGTATGCGCACTCCAGGATTGAAGCCAGGCATACGTATCTCTCGGACACCGATACTTGCCATTGCCAGCGCGTTGTTGTACTGTTTCGCGTGCTTCACAAAGGCCTGGTTAAGGAAAAGGTTTTTAATAGCATCTGGAGGTTGTGATGGAATTGAACCGGGTTTTGGATTCGTAGGATCATGCATAAGATCGACCTTGCCGTGGTTGCAGCAAAATCCTCTTCTCTCCTCATTCCACACCAAAGCAGCACAATGCGAGCATTTAGTGCATTGAAATATTGAGGTCCTGCTCAGCGCGTGCCTGTACTCACCATGAAGTACCTCTCGGAAGAAATCGGTATCATCGTATCGAGCAAGGTTGCGATTGGCATGGTGAGCCTGCTCTAGTCTCACACGGTGTACATCCTGATGGCGCAGGGCATCCCTTACTTGCCGGTCTTCTCGCTGGTGAGGGATTTCTTCTGCACGACGCCTTGTCTCGCGTCCAGTGTTGTCTGCCAAGCGAGCAGTCCGTTCCTCATCCGTTTCTTCTGCACGACGACTTGTTATGCGTCGAGTGTTGTCTGCCAAGCGAGCAGTCCGTTCTTCATCCGGTTCTTCTGCACGACGCCTTGTCATGCGTGCAGTGTTGTCTGCCAAGCGAGCAGTCCGTTCTTCATCCGTTTCAGCTGCACGACGACTTGTCACGTGCGTAACGGCGCGTGTCAAGCGAGCAGCGCGTTCTTCGTCAGATTGCATTGCGCGCGCACGGCGTGCAGCTTCGTTCCTTCGTTCTCGTAAACGACGACTCGATTGGGGCATTGTCTTTATCTACAATCTATCTATAAGATAGACAGTAAGTATATAGACGGTAAGTATAATATAGAGAAGATAGAATAGATAGATCTAACAATAAGACAGTGGGAAGATACAATCGTAACAATCGAGACAGTTAGTCGGCACTTTCGTAAGGCCGGAAGTGAAGTCTTCACTGTCCGGAAGTTCGCATATCGCAGTTACGATTATTCGCCATTTAGTGTTAATGTCCAAGTATTAAATTAGCGCCAACGTATTTTGGCTTTGTGCAATTTAATCGCAAGGAATCAATCAATTCAATAAAAAAAAGAAAAGGAAAAACATTAATAGGCTACGCAACAACGGCTTCTGTGATTGGCTGCCGGAAGTGCAGTCTTCACTGTCCGGAAGTTGGCATATCGCAGTTACGATTATTCGACATTTAGTGTTAATTATTCAATTAGCGCCAGCGCCAACGTATTTTGGCTTTTTGCAATTTAATCGCAATGAAAAGTAGAAAGAGAAGAGAAAACATTCCAAACCGCGAGGCAAAAACAACACGGCACGTCTACACAACAACGTGTCCTGTGATTGGCTGTACCTGCGCCCAAAAAAAAAAACCTTCACCGTCCGGCAACTGAATTTAAAAAAAATAAAATAAACGCTCTTCGCTTTCGCGTGATCGTGCGTGGGGGGGGGAAAAAAAAAAAAAACGCTCTTCGCTTCCGCCCTTCGCTCTGACTGAATTGGGAGAATGTTTTTAAAGTGCGCATAAGAAATCGAGAAATTATTATTTTCCCGTATACGGGCGCATGCCCGTACTATATCTCTATCTAAAATTATATCCCCCCCCTGTATTTACATGAAATGGTTTGGTCCAAAGCGAACGGCTTGCGAGTACGGTGACAATCCCCCCCCCTGTATTTACATGAAATGGTTTGGTCCAAAGCGAACGGCTTGCGGAGTTTGGTAAAGAAATCGCCATAGCGTGCACAAACGCGCAGGAAAGCGAAAGAATCGCAAATTAGTTTTAATTAGTTTTAAAACATAGTTTAACGCCAACATAGCGGCAACATAGTTTGCCAACGTGAAATAAATGAATACGCTCTCAAATGTGCCGTCCGAGGCAGAGTGTGTTCGCCACGTTCGGCACACGCGATAGCTCGCTGCTCTCTGATTGGTTGAATCGTTTTTTGGACATAGCTCGGTAAGTACTTGTCCGATTAATTTCAAACCTTGAAAAGGCACATCCTCGGGTCCCCAGCAATATACCTGGCAAGTTTCAAGTATATCGGACCGGTAGTTGTCGAGAAATCGTTGTCGTATACACACATACACACAGAGATTAGTGGAATTATAGATAGATTAAATAAGAGTAGGCCCTCTGACGCCCCATGGCAGCTTCCAAGTGCCAGGTTCGCCACTTTGCTGCAATTTCCTCTTTAGGCACTTTGCTGCATTTCCATCTGCCGTCCACTGTGCTGCATTTGACTCCATTACGCACGAGGTAACGCCGAAGAAGAAAGGCGGGTCTCCACCTCGTCATAGAGGGGAGGAGTAAGTCAGCCCTGCTCATCCAACCCAGAACGAGGGGTTTGGCTTGAGAGGGCGGAGAGAGAACGTTTGGGGAAGGTTCGAAAAGGGTGAAGGGCGGGGCCTATATAACCCGCCGCGGGACGCTCCCAAGGAGATACGAGATGAGCTTTGACGGAGATGGGTCTAGGAGATGCGCTGGAGACGAGCAGGTGTGACCGAGCCGCCGTGAGACGTGCCGCGCTGCAGGAAAAGCGGCCCGGGGCAACGCAAGGAGCGCACGAGGCAGCAGTACAGAGAAAGGAACTTCGCCCGCGCAGTTTGGGACCAAAGCTCGGCTTCTTGACGGCGGTGCCTTCTGGCCCGACCGTGCCCAGTACCCGCTGAACCTTCCTTGCCTCTAAAAGCCACCCATCTCCAAGCCATTCATTCCTGCCTGCATTTCCCCGTGTAAGTGTGATCGTCCGTCTGTCTTCAACGTTGTCCTGGGGTTTAGCAATTAAGCTTGTATAGGTAAGCTAAAGATTTCACTGTGTGCCTGCTCCTTCCATTTTCTGAACATAACCAACTGCTCTCTTTGCTTTGGCTTGTGAAAATAATTAATAAAACCTGTTATTCCTCCGTACGTCTTCTTCTTCTTCCTCTTTACATTCAGTCGCTTTAGAGGTTTCCATATTGAATAGCTGTGGCGCGATACGGCCAACGTCTGGGTGAATCGGGTGAGTCGGAAAAAACTGTTAGGTCGCGGGGCCTCCGCTCGGCAAATATAACATCCTTAACCGCGGACCGTAACAATTGGTGTCTGAGAGTGGGATTCGGGGCCCGAACCAAATTTTTAAAACATCTAGAAAAAATTTGGTCAAAATTTGGAACGGCCGAAATTTGTTTTGTTTTTAAAGAAAAACCCGAATTTTGAAATCGCGCCATGGCTGGTCAAGGCGATCGGATGCAGGTGGGTGAGCTAGAGGAGGGGTTCGGAGTAACCCAGGATCAGAGGGACGAAGTAGTGGAGAACATTTGCAATGTGGTTGAGGAGGTTTCAGGCGCGCAAAATGGCGTCCTCGCGCACGTGGTTGAAGGGGCACAAAATGGCTCCTCGCACATGGCGGCGAGAGCCGCGCCCTCTGTACCAACGGTTGAAGAAATGCAATCATTTATGGCTGGAATGGAGGCCCTTATGGCCGAGATGAGGGAGCGAGTCAAAAAGGACTTGGGGAACCGGATGGATGCTCAGGGTGAGCGATTGGAGGCAATAATAAGCGAAATGAGGGCCGATAATGAGGGACTGGCGAGGGACAGGGTCGCATATGAAGTAAGGGAAGCGGAGAGGGACAGAGACCGCGGGTTGGGCGAGCAGGTCCCACGGGTGCACGAGAAGGTAACGCGGGTCGAGAAGCGCTGGTTGAGCGAAGCGGAGGAAAGCGCGGGTACAATGACGGGGGTAGAAATCGCGACACGGGGTATGGAGCAGCCGGCGACCGCTGAGGTCGAAGAGGGTGTTTTATTAAAGCCAACGGTCGTCGAGGGGAACAAAGACAAAGCAGTAGTGGGTACAATTAAAATTGAAGAGACGACGGGGGTAGCCCGGGAATTGCAGGGAGAAATGGAAAATGTGCAAGGTCTGTGCTCAACTCATAATGGTGTGCTCACTAACCAAACAAAGAGTTTGCAGGTGCGCGTGGAGAAAAGGATACCCCAGGTGAGTCGTGCTGTATATTGTGCGGGTAGATTTTGTAAGAGGATGTTTGGTGACAAAAGAATTTTCGCGCGCTTGGGATCGAGGAAGCATCCGGGCGTTGGTGAAGGGTCCCGTGTGAGTGGAAATGGCACGCGTGTGGAAAAAAAGTGTGCGTCAAGGGGTGAGCGTGTTACGAAGCGCGAGTGTGATACCGAGTGCGAGCGAGAATGCACGTCGGGGTGTACGGAGTGTGACACAGGGAGTGAGAGCAATAAAAAGTGTGCGTCAAGGGGTGAGCGTGTTACGAAGCGCGAGTGTGATACCGAGTGCGAGCGAGAATGCACGTCGGGGTGTACGGAGTGTGACACAGGGAGTGAGAGCAATAAAAAGTGTGCGTCAAGGGGTGAGCGTGTTACGAAGCGCGAGTTTGATACCGAGTGCGAGCGAGAATGCACGTCGGGGTGTACGGAGTGTGACACGGAGAGTAAGGTGGTGGTGGAACGTGTGCGAGGAAGCACACCTGAATTGGTGGTAGCGCGAGTGTGCGAGAGCCCATCTGAGCGCGTTAGTGGGTGGATGCAAGAGTGCACGCCAATGGTGAGTGTTACGGAGGACGTAACGGAGGAGAGGTGTGGACCGAAGTGTGCGAACGGCGAGTGTGCGCAAGAGTGTGCGCGAGAGGTGTGGTGTGTAACAGGGAGTGCGTTGGTGGAATGGACGGACGGCGTTGGAACGCCGGGTTTTGTGAGGGTGAAAGGGGTAGCGTATGCGTGTGAGCATGCAGGTGAAGCATCGACGGTAACCGGGTTAGCGGTTAGAGCGACTTATAGCCGAAGCGAGCACTCGGGGCGCGGTGTGCTTTGTTGGATGCAGGGCCCGGCGCAGATCGAAGCTGCGTCGTTTCTCTTCGAAGCGTCGTTGCCGATTCGGGCTTGGCCCCGCCCCGCACGGTCGAGTCCGGGCCTTGTCGGGCGAGGCGACCGGCCCGGTTCAAGGGCGAGTGGGAGGAAGCGGCACGGTGCCCCCGCGTGGGGACGGGGTTCCGACCGGGGGAGATTGAGCCATCGGGCCCGGGACCGCAAGGTACCGCGCCGATGGTGCGTGGAATCTCGGCCCGACCAAACCACCTCCCTTGAACCGAAAGCCGGATGGATTCAACCTGCAGGCGACCAAACCACCCGAATTAATTGCTCGGCTTTGCGAAGCCGGGTTTTAATGATGTCATGACGCACCGACGCTAGGATATAGCGGACGGTGATGATGATGATGATAGTGATAGTGATTTGATACGAAATTTAGAAAAGTGAATAGAATTGGCAGTAATTGGAAAATTTTTGATTGGTTGGAATTTGGTGTGCAAAATTGGTAGTGGGAGATGCCCGATGTGGTGGGATGGCAACTCTGTCATCCCTCACAGCGGGGGGCAAAGGAGCACTAGTTTTATGGGGTTTATGGCAGTGTAAGCTCGCCGAGGGAGGGTTTGGATAATGTGTAGGGCCCTAGAGATTGACATTAGGTAATGTTAAGGTTAGGAAGCGACTTTGAACCGGTAGTGGGGACATAGAGAGGGTAGTTGGATGATAATGACGTGGTATGTGCTTAGTTTAAAGGGAAGACGGGGAGCACTAAGTTAGCAGGGCACCAGGTAGTTTAGATGATGCCGTGTGAGTGTTGGAGGTGTATTCAAGTGTATTGAGCAGGGTATGAGTAACTGATTGTGATTGTGAGGAACAGGTGTGATTGCACAGGTGTGCAACTGGACAGGTGTGTGGAGCAGTGTTTGAGTGAGCGATAGTGATGTGTATTGTGTTGACCAAATGGTCCAGAAAGGAAGGAGGGTGCAGGTGGCACCAGGTGTGATTGCACAGGTGTGCAACGACAGGTGTATGGAGAATGGTTGTGTGGAATATATGGATTATGGAATACATGGAGTGTGGGATATATGGCGGATTGGAATGGATGGTCGTGGAGTGAGTATGGTGGAAACTATGGAGTGGAGTGGATGGTGCGAAGGTGTGAATGGGGGAAGGATGGACCCCCATCACGAATACCCGGGGCGGGTAGTGTAAGTGTTAGGTAGAGGGTATAGGTAAATTGTGGTTGGATATTGGCATCTGTGGTGCGGGTGGAAGAATGATGTTTGGATGGGTGCATTAGTGTTGTGGAAATGGCTGGGCGTGTAGCCTGTTAGTGTGTGTAGTTGGTTTGGGCACTCCACCACTGTGAGGATGTCGGCCAGGTGAGGCCGCAGGTGGGCTCTGGGAGCCGGTAGTTGTGGATGGGGCCCGAGGATCCGGAGGACGGACCCGGGTAGCCCAGTGCCAGAGGGCACCAAGGGGTGACAGAGCCAGGAGGGGCCTTCCCCAATTAGATAGGTTAGGGTGAGGAGCTAGACCACTGCAGTAAGCTCGGGTGGCAACTGCAGTGGTGGAGGTGTGCAGGTGTGTAGACCTGCTGGGAGAGCTACACGTCTCAGCCCAGAAATTGTGCAAGGGCACCGGGAGATGAATCGGGGGAGTGAGACCCCAAAATGGAGAAGCACCACAGTTTGGTCAATGGGAATTGGTTTTTAGAACCCGTAGTGTAAGTTGGCCAATGGATTGGCAGGGAAAGACCCCGCGTAGTGTAAAGTGTGTTAATGTCATTTAGAAAGTAGTTTGGATGAAAATCTCCTTGCACCATCTGCATCCACTCACCTGAGGTGACAGGTACTCCACACCATGCCAGGTGGTTTTTATTATTTTTATTGATGCAAATGTTTGGAATGTGAGACGCATCATGACGTGGGTGTGACATTGTGCCTTGATGTTCCATCTCTTCCTCCTTATGAGGGTTGATGATGAATTGGGTGATGGCAAATTTTGGATAGAGGGATTGTGGAGACGAATTTGGTGTCGGGGAAATATGGGGAAGATGTGACGGTAGCAACGGATTTGTAAAGGTGTAGATTTTGTAAATATGGGGTATGGGCAAGGGTAGAGTAGGTGACAGGAGGGGGTGACGTACGGTAGGGACGAGCTTTCTCACTTCGCTCTCCATACGCACTTCGCCTTGCATTGCCTTGTTTGATGTGTACCCTTGTGACCTTACCCCTCGCTCATCTGTCTTTCCACCCCTTTTTGTCTCCCACCTGAGGACTGTGCGCCACTGGGTGTTGAGGGGAGCGTGCGGAGGTCGTCTTGTGTGCCAGGACCCTCTCAACCAGCATGAATTGCATTGATGTACCACTTTATGGACCGCTGTTCTGCGGCCGAGTACCACTTGATGGACCCCAGGTTCTGGGGCAGGGCACCTCTGTTGGAGACCGGCCATAGTGGCCAGGGAATCTTGCTTGCGGACCTCGGTAAGGTGGCACCTATGCCAAACAGGTGGACCACCCTTAGTTGGCCCCTGTGGCCCTAAATAAAAATGGACACGGTTTGTGCTTTTTATATGTCCAAGTAGGCCGCATGAAGCAAGAAGACATCGGGAAGAACATCGGCCCAGCAGAGAAGAAGACCACCACCAGTTGTTTTTTTTGTGTGTTTATTGCAAACAGTAATGACTGTGCACTGGTTGGTGCGTTTGGGTGCTTTTGGGTGCTTTGGTGTTATTGGTACTGGTGCATCGATGCAATGCGTGCTGTCTCCTCCCTCCCAACAGGAATTTCCTTCTCTTTGTTTCCCTAAAAAAAGAAAAGAAAAAAAAACACAGGTCCTGGGTTGCGTTGTAAATAAGAAAGAACATCACTGTAAATAATGCTCCCCACCGTAAATGTATAGCTTGAAAACAATTCCGTAATTCGGTTATCCTGTGGGCGCAAATCTGTTAGGCAGGGTGCAATGCAGCAGGGGGACATATTTATTTGTGTTTTAAGATTGTCACACTCAGGGTCAGGTTAATTGTAGAGGGAATTACACCTACGTGTTACACTAAGTTAAAGTTTTGTAGGCCCGAGTCCGGGCCTGAAGAAAGGAGGGTGCAGTGTAACGAATTTGAGAAGTGTAACGGATTTGAGAAGTGTAACAATTTTGAGAAAGTGTAACGAATGTGAAAAGTATGGTTTTGTTGTGTGTAACTGACCCTCGTAATGTAAAGAAAGTTCGAAGCTCGTCCTCTTAGTTAATTTCATAAACCTACACACAGGACACGATATATCCTTTTAAATAGTTAGTCCCTTATTCTCTGTAGGCTAAGGATGTGTTTCCCACTAGTTTGACTCTTCATTGCACCGAATTAAATAAGAGTAGGCCCTCCGACGCCCCATGGCAGCTTCCAAGTGCCAGGTTTGCCACTTTGCTGCAATTGGCTCTTTAGGCACTTTGCTGTATTTTCATCTGCTGTCCACTTTGCTGCATTTGACTCCATTACGCACGAGGTAACGCCGAAGAAGAAAGGCGGGTCTCCACCTCGTCATAGAGGGGAGGAGTAAGTCGGCCCCGCTCATCCAACCCAGAACGAGGGGTTTGGCTTGAGAGGGCGGAGCGAGAACGCTTGGGGGAGGTTCGTAAAGGGTGAAGGGCGGGGCCTATATAACCCGCCGCGGGACGCTCCCCAAGCAGATGAGCTTTTACGAGATGAGCTTTTACAGAGATGGGTCCAGGAGATGCGCTGGAGACGAGCAGGTGTGACCGAGCCGCCGTGAGACGTGCCGCACTGCAGGAAAAGCGGCCCGGGGCAACGCAAGGAGCGCACGAGGCAGCAGTACGGAGAAAGGAACTTCGCCCGCGCAGTTTGAGACCAAAGCTCGGCTTCTTGACGGCGGTGCCTTCTGGCCCGACCGTGCCCAGTACCCGCTGAACCTTCCTTGCCTCTAAAAGCCACCCATCTCCAAGCCATTCCTTCCGGCCTGCACTTCCCCGTGTAAGTGTGATCGTCCGTCTGTCTTTCACGTTGTCCTGGGGTTTATTAATTAAGCTTGTATAGGTAAGCTAATGATTTCACTGTGTGTCTGCTCCTTCCAATTTCTTTATATAACCAACTGCTCTCTTTGCTTGGCTTGTGAAAATAATTAATAAAACCTGTTATTCCTCCGTACGTCTTCTTCTTCTTCCTCTTTACATTCGGTCGCTTTAGAGGTTTCCAAATTGAATATCTGTGGCGCGATTTCGGCCAACGTCCAGGAATCGGGTTAGTCGGGGAAAACTGTTCGGCCGCGGTGCCTCCGCTCGGCAAACCAACATCCTTAACCGCGGACCGTAACACTTGGTGTCAGGAATGTCGGATTCGGACCTGGGACTAAATTTATTTAGCCCAAATTTTGGAACACCAATTGTACTATTGGCGTAACAATTGGTGTCAGGAATGTCGGATTCGGACCTGGGACTAAATTTATTTAGCCCAAATTTTGGAACACCAATTGTACTATTGGCGTAACAATTGGTGTAAGAAGTGTCGGATTCGGACCTGAAGCGCTTAGCGCGCTCAAATTACGAGTGGCCCAAAAATTGTATTTTATAAAATCCTAAATTTGAAAGTCGCGCCATGGCTGGTCAAGGCGACGGGATGCCGGTGGGAGAGATAGACGGGGTAGAATCGACCCAGGACCTTGGGGAAATGTATGTGGAGGAAAGAGAGGAGGAGAACATTGGCAATGTGGTTGAGGAGGTATCAGGCCCGCAAAATGGCGCTCTCGCGCACGAGGTTACGGGCGCGCAAAATGGCGCCTTACACATGGCTACGGCGCCGGCGCCCGTAGTATTGTTGGATTCGAACCTTTTGCTACAAATGGAGGCCCTCATGCTAAAAATGGAAAACAGAATAATCGAAATGAGGGCCGATAGGGAGGAAATGGAGCAGAGGGACAGAGATCGCAGCTTGGGCGAGAGGGTCCCAGGGGTGCACGAGGAGGTAACGTGGGTCGAGAAGCGCTAGTTGAGCGAAGCGGAGGAAAGCGCGGGTACAATGACGGGGGTAGAAATCGCGACACGGGGTTTGAAAAAGCCGGCGACCGATGAGGTAGAGGGAATTTTATTAAAGCCAACGGTCGTCGAGGGGAACAAAGACAAAGCAGTAGTGGGTACAATTAAAATTGAAGAGACGACGGAGATAGCCTGGGAATTGCAGGGAGAAATGGAATATGTACAAAGTCCTTGCTCAAATAATGATGATGTACTCACTAACCAAATAAAGAGTTTGCAGGTGCGCGTGGAGAAAAGGATCCCCCAGGTGAGTCGTGCTGTATATTGTGCGGGTAGATTTGTAGAAGGATGTTTGGCGACAAAAGAATTGTCGCGCGATTGGGGTCAATATGGCACCCGGGCGTTGGTGAAGAGTCCCGTGTGAGTGGAAATGGCACGCGTGTGAAAAAAAAGTGTGCGTCAAGGGGTGAGCGTGTTACACAGCGCGAGTGTGATACCGAGTGCGAGCGAGAATGCACGTCGGGGTGTACGGAGTGTGACACAGGGAGTGAGAGCAATACGGAGTGTACGTGCGAGGGTGAGTGTGACACGGAGAGTAAGGTGGTGGTGGAATGTGTGCGAGGAAGCACACCTGAGTTGGTGGTAGCGCGAGTGTGGGAGAGCCCATCTGAGCGCGTTAGTGGGTGGATGCCAGAGTGCACGCCCATGGTGAGTGGTACGGAGTACGTACCAAGGGAGAGTGCGCAAGACGGTGCACGAGGTGTGTTAAAAGTGTGCGAACGGTGAGTGTGCGTGAGAGGTGTGGTGTGTAACAGGGAGTGCGTTGGTGGAATGGACGGACGGCATTGGAACGCCGGGTTTTGTGAGGGTGAAAGGGGTAGCGTATGCGTGTGAGCATGCAGGTGAAGCATCGACGGTAACCGGGTTAGCGGTTAGAGCGACGGATAGCCGATGCGAGCACTCGGGGCGCGGTGTGCTTTGTTGGATGCCAGGCCAGGCGCGGATCGAAGCTGCGTCGCTTCTCTTCGAAGCGTCGTTGCCGATTCGGGTTTGGCCCCACCCCGCACGGTCGAGTCCGGGCTTTGTCGGGCGAGGCGACCGGTCCGGTTCAAGGGCGAGTGGGAGGAAGCGGCACGGTACCCCCTGGCGGGGACGGGGTTCCGACCGGGGGAGATTGAGCCATCGGGCGCGGGACCGCAAGGTACCGCGCCGAGATGGTGCGTGGAATCTCGGCCCGACCAAACCACCTCCCTTGAACCGAAAGCCGGACGGATTCAACCTGCAGGCGACCAAACCACCCGAATTCATTGCTCGGCTTTGCGAAGCCGAGTTTAATGATGTCATGACGCACCGAGGCTAGGATATAGCGGACTGTGATGATGATGATGATGGTGTTTTTGGATTCGAAATTTTGGGATAGCAAATTTTTAATTGGTTGAAATTTGGTGTGCAGAAATTGGTAGGGAGAGATGCCCGATGTGGTGGGATGGCAACTCTGTCATCCCTCACAGCGGGGGCAAAGGAGCACTAGATTTATGGGGTTTATGGCAGTGAAAACTTGCCCGGGAGGGTTTGGATAATGTGTAGGGACCTAGAAGATGACCTTAGGTAACGTTAAGATTAGTTAGTGACAATGATACCTGTAGTGGGGACGCAGGTAGGTTAGTTTGGATGATAATGCCGAGGGAGCGCAATAATGTAAGGGGCGACGGGGAAGCGCAAGTTTCAGAGGGGAGTAGTTAGTTGAGATGATGCCGTGTGTTTGAGGATTGGAAGTGTATTGTGAAAAGTGTGTAAGGAACAGGTGTGATTGCACAGGTGTGCAACTGAACAGGGGTATGGAGCAGTGTTTGAGTGAGTGATGGTGATGTGTGTTGTGTTGACCAAATGGTCCAGGAAGGAAGGAGGGTGCAGGTGGTGGCACCAGGTGTGATTGCACAGGTGTGCAACAACAGGTGTGGAGAATGGTTGTGTGAAATACATGGAGTGTGGAATATATGGAGTATTGGAATGGATGGTCGTGGAGTGAGTATGGTGGCAACTATGGAGTGGAGTGGATGGTGCGAAGGTGTGAATGGGGGAAGGATGAACCCCCATCACGAATACCCGGGGCGGGTAGTGTAAGTGTTAGGTAGAGGGTACAGGTAAATTGTGGTTGGATATTGGCATCTGTGGTGCGGGTGAAAGAATGGTATTTGGATGGGTGCATTAGTGTTGTGGAAATGGCTGGGCGTGTAGCCTGTTAGTGTGTGTAGTTGGTTTGGGCACTCCACCACTGTGAGGATGTCGGCCAGGTGAGGCCGCAGGTGGGCTCTGGGAGCCGGTAGTTGTGGATGGGGCCCGAGGATCCGGACGGACCCGGGTAGCCCAGTACCAGAGGGCACCAAGGGGTGACAGAGCCAGGAGGGGCCTTCCCCAGTTAGTTATGTTAGGGTGAGGAGCTAGGTAAGCTCGGGTGGCAACTACAGTGGTGGAGGTGTGCAGGTGGGTAGACCTGCTGGGAGAGCTACACGTCTCAGCCCAGAAATTGTGCAAGGGCACCGGGAGATGAATCGGGGGAGTGAGACCCCAAATTGAGAAGCACCACAGTTTGGTCAATGGGAATTGGTTTTTAGAACCCATAGTGTAAGTTGGCCAATGGATTGGCAGGGAAAGACCCCGGGTAGTGTAAAGTGTGTTAATGTCATTTAGAAAGTAGTTAGGATGAAAATCTCCTTGCACCATCTGCATCCACTCACCTGAGGTGACAGGTACTCCACACCATGCCAGGTGGTTTTTATTATTTTTATTGATGCAGATGTTTGGAATGTGAGACGCATCATGACGTGGGTGTGACATTGTGCCTTGATGTTCCATCTCTTCCTCCTTATGAGGGTTGATGATGAATTGGGTGATGGCAAATTTTGGATAGAGGGATTGTGGAGACGAATTTGGTGTAGGGGAAATATGGGGAAGATGTGACGGTAGTGACGAATTTGTAAATGTGTAGATTTTGTACATATGGGGTAAGGGCAAGGGTAGTGTAGGTGACAGGGGGGGTGACGTACGGTAGGGACGAGCTTTCTCACTTCGCTCTCCGTACGCACTTCACCTTGCATTGCCTTGTTTGAAGTGTACCCTTGTGACCTTAACCCTCGCTCATCTGTCTTTTTCCCCCCTTTTGTCTCCCACCTGAGGACTGTGCGCCACGGGGCGCCGAGGGGGAGCGTGCGGAGGTCGTCTTGTGTGCCAGAACCTCTCAACCAGCATGCATTGCATTGATGGACCGCTGTTCTGCGGCCAAGTACCACTTGATGGACCCCAGGCTCTGGGGCAGGGCACCTCTGTTGGAGACCGGCCATAGTGGCCAGGGAATCTTGCTTGCGGACCTCGGTAAGGTGGCACCTATGCCAAACAGGTGGACCACCCTTAGTTGGCCCCTGTGGCCCTAAATAAAAATGGACACGGTTTGTGTTTTTTATATTTCCAAGTAGGCCGCGTGAAGCAAGAAGACATCGGGAAGAACATCGGCCCCGCAGAGAAGAAGAAAACCACCACCAGTTGTTTTTTTTGTGTGTTTATTACAAACAGTAATGACTGTGCACTGGTTGGTGCTTTTGGGTGCTTTGGGTGCTTTGGTGTTATTGGTACTGGTGCATCGATGCAATGCGTGCTGTCTCCTCCTTCCCAACAGGAATTTCCTTCTCTTTGTTTCCCTAAAAAGAAAAAAAAAAGGAAAAAAAAAACACAGGTCCTGGGTTGCGTTGTAAATAAGAAATAACGTCACTGTAAATAATGCTCCCCACCATAAATGTATAGCTTGAAAACAATTCCGTAATTCGGTTATCCTGTGGGCGCAAATCTGTTAGGCAGGGTGCAATGCAGCAGGGGGACATATTTATTTGTGTTTTAAGATCGTCACACTCAGGGTCAGGTTAATTGTAGAGGGAATTACACCTACGTGTCACACTAAGTTAAAGTTTTGTAGGCCCGAGCACGGGCCTGAAGAAAGGAGGGTGCAGTGTAACGAATTTGAGAAGTGTAACGAATTTGAGAAGTGCAACGATTTTGAGAAAGTGTAACGAATGTGAGAAGTATGGTTTTGTTGTGTGTAACTGACCCCCGTAATGTAAAGAAAGTTCGAAGCTCGTCCTCTTCGTTAATTTCATAAACCTACACACAGGACACGATATATCCTTTTAAATAGTTAGTCCCTTATTCTCTGTAGGCTAAGGATGTGTTTCCCACAAGTTTGACTCTTCATTGCACCGAATTAAATAAGAATAGGCCCTCCGACGCCCCATGGCAGCTTCCAAGTGCCAGGTTTGCCACTTTGCTGCAATTGGCTCTTTAGGCACTTTGCTGTATTTTCATCTGCCTTCCACTTTGCTGCATTTGACTCCATTACGCATGAGGTAACGCCGAAGAAGAAAGGCGGGTCTCCGCCTCGTCATAGAGGGGCGGAGTAAGTCGGCCCCGCTCATCCAACCCAGAACGAGGGGTTTGGCTTGAGAGGGCGGTGCGAGAACGCTTGGGGGAGGTTCGTAAAGGGTGAAGGGCGGGGCCTATATAACCCGCCGCGGGACGCTCCCCAAGCAGATGAGCTTTTACGAGATGAGCTTTTACAGAGATGGGTCCAGGAGATGCGCTGGAGACAAGCAGGTGTGACCGAGCCGCCGTGAGACGTGCCGCGCTGCAGGAAAAGCGGCCCGGGGCAACGCAAGGAGCGCAGGAGGCAGCAGTACGGAGAAAGGAACTTCGCCCGCGCAGTTTGGGACCAAAGCTCGGCTTCTTGACGGCGGTGCCTTCTGGCCCGACCGTGCCCAGTACCCGCTGAACCTTCCTTGCCTCTAAAAGCCACCCATCTCCAAGCCATTCCTTCCGGCCTACATTTCCCCGTGTAAGTGTGATCGTCCGTCTGTCTTTCACGTTGTCCTGGGGTTTATTAATTAAGCTTGTATAGGTAAGCTAATGATTTCACTGTGTGTCTGCTCCTTCCATTTTCTGTATATAACCAACTGCTCTCTTTGCTTGGCTTGTGAAAATAATTAATAAAACCTGTTATTCCGCCGTACGTCTTCTTCTTCTTCCTCTTTACATTCGGTCGCTTTAGAGGTTTCCAAATTGAATATCTGTGGCGCGATTTCGGCCAACGTCCAGGAATCGGGTTAGTCGGGGAAAACTGTTCGGCCGCGGTGCCTCCGCTCGGCAAACCAACATCCTTAACCGCGGACCGTAACAATATATATATATATATACTAGACGATCCATGACCCGTTGGGTCAATGTTATTATATATAATTAAGGGGTTACCATGGTTACAGTGGGGGTCAAAGGTCAACCTATGGTGAAGATATATAATTTTCTCACACTTTCTAATAGAGAGGCAAAATGCCATATAAAACTAAATTTACTGGTTCTAATTGCTTTTATTTATCAATCCTCACATAGAACAGCAGTTTTTAGTAATGAGCAGTGAGGAGAAGACCCCTCAGCCAATGATGCCACCCCTCAGCCAATGATGTGACCCCTCAGCCAATGATGCTACACCTCAGCCAATGATGCCACCCCTCAGCCAATGATGCCACCCCGCAGCCAATGATGTGACCCCTCAGCCAATGATGCCACCCCGCAGCCAATGATGCGACCCCTCAGCCAATGATGCCACCCCGCAGCCAATGATGCGACCCCTCAGCCAATGATGCGGCCCCTCAGCCAATGATGCTGCCCCTCAGCCAATGATGCGGCCCCTCAGCCAATGATGCCGCCCCTCAGCCAATGATGCCGCCCCTCAGCCAATGATGCGGCCCCTCAGCCAATGATGCTGCCCCTCAGCCAATGATGTTGCCCCTCAGCCAATGATGCTGCCCCTCAGCCAATGATGCCGCCCCTCAGCCAATGATGCCGCCCCGCATCCAATGATGCCGCCCCGCATCCAATGATGCCGCCCCACATCCAATGATGCCGCCCCGCATCCAATGATGCCGCCCCGCATCCAATGATGCCGCCCCTCAGCCAATGATGCCGCCCCTCAGCCAATGATGTCGCCCCTCAGCCAATGATGTCGCCCCTCAGCCAATGATGTCGCCCCTCAGCCAATGATGTCGCCCCTCAGCCAATGATGTCGCCCCTCAGCCAATGATGTCGCCCCTCAGCCAATGATGTCGCCCCTCAGCCAATGATGTCGCCCCTCAGCCAATGATGTCGCCCCTCAGCCAATGATGTCGCCCCTCAGCCAATGATGTCGCCCCTCAGCCAATGATGTCGCCCCTCAGCCAATGATGTCGCCCCTCAGCCAATGATGTCGCCCCTCAGCCAATGATGTCGCCCCTCAGCCAATGATGTCGCCCCTCAGCCAATGATGTCGCCCCTCAGCCAATGATGTCGCCCCTCAGCCAATGATGTCGCCCCTCAGCCAATGATGTCGCCCCTCAGCCAATGATGTCGCCCCTCAGCCAATGATGTCGCCCCTCAGCCAATGATGTCGCCCCTCAGCCAATGATGTCGCCCCTCAGCCAATGATGTCGCCCCTCAGCCAATGATGTCGCCCCTCAGCCAATGATGTCGCCCCTCAGCCAATGATGTCGCCCCTCAGCCAATGATGTCGCCCCTCAGCCAATGATGTCGCCCCTCAGCCAAAGATGTCGCCCCTCAGCCAAAGATGTCGCCCCTCAGCCAATGATGTCGCCCCTCAGCCAATGATGTCGCCCCTCAGCCAATGATGTCGCCCCTCAGCCAATGATGTCGCCCCTCAGCCAATGATGTCGCCCCTCAGCCAATGATGTCGCCCCTCAGCCAATGATGTCGCCCCTCAGCCAATGATGTCGCCCCTCAGCCAATGGTGTCGCCCCTCAGCCAATGATGTCGCCCCTCAGCCAATGATGTCGCCCCTCAGCCAATGATGTCGCCCCTCAGCCAATGATGTCGCCCCTCAGCCAATGATGTCGCCCCTCAGCCAATGATGTCGCCCCTCAGCCAATGATGTCGCCCCTCAGCCAATGATGTCGCCCCTCAGCCAATGATGTCGCCCCTCAGCCAATGATGTCGCCCCTCAGCCAATGATGTCGCCCCTCAGCCAATGATGTCGCCCCTCAGCCAATGATGTCGCCCCTCAGCCAATGATGTCGCCCCTCAGCCAATGGTGTCGCCCCTCAGCCAATGATGTCGCCCCTCAGCCAATGATGTCGCCCCTCAGCCAATGATGTCGCCCCTCAGCCAATGATGTCGCCCCTCAGCCAATGATGTCGCCCCTCAGCCAATGATGTCGCCCCTCAGCCAATGATGTCGCCCCTCAGCCAATGATGTCGCCCCTCAGCCAATGATGCCGCCCCGCATCCAATGATGTCGCCCCTCAGCCAATGATGTCGCCCCTCAGCCAATGATGTCGCCCCTCAGCCAATGATGTCGCCCCTCAGCCAATGATGTCGCCCCTCAGCCAATGATGTCGCCCCTCAGCCAATGATGTCGCCCCTCAGCCAATGATGTCGCCCCTCAGCCAATGATGTCGCCCCTCAGCCAATGATGTCGCCCCTCAGCCAATGATGTCGCCCCTCAGCCAATGATGTCGCCCCTCAGCCAATGATGTCGCCCCTCAGCCAATGATGTCGCCCCTCAGCCAATGATGTCGCCCCTCAGCCAATGATGCCGCCCCGCATCCAATGATGTCGCCCCTCAGCCAATGATGTCGCCCCTCAGCCAATGATGTCGCCCCTCAGCCAATGATGTCGCCCCTCAGCCAATGGTGTCGCCCCTCAGCCAATGATGTCGCCCCTCAGCCAATGATGTCGCCCCTCAGCCAATGATGTCGCCCCTCAGCCAATGATGTCGCCCCTCAGCCAATGATGTCGCCCCTCAGCCAATGATGTCGCCCCTCAGCCAATGATGTCGCCCCTCAGCCAATGATGTCGCCCCTCAGCCAATGATGTCGCCCCTCAGCCAATGATGTCGCCCCTCAGCCAATGATGTCGCCCCTCAGCCAATGATGTCGCCCCTCAGCCAATGATGTCGCCCCTCAGCCAATGATGTCGCCCCTCAGCCAATGGTGTCGCCCCTCAGCCAATGATGTCGCCCCTCAGCCAATGATGTCGCCCCTCAGCCAATGATGTCGCCCCTCAGCCAATGATGTCGCCCCTCAGCCAATGATGTCGCCCCTCAGCCAATGATGTCGCCCCTCAGCCAATGATGTCGCCCCTCAGCCAATGATGTCGCCCCTCAGCCAATGATGCCGCCCCGCATCCAATGATGTCGCCCCTCAGCCAATGATGTCGCCCCTCAGCCAATGATGTCGCCCCTCAGCCAATGATGTCGCCCCTCAGCCAATGATGTCGCCCCTCAGCCAATGATGTCGCCCCTCAGCCAATGATGTCGCCCCTCAGCCAATGATGTCGCCCCTCAGCCAATGATGTCGCCCCTCAGCCAATGATGTCGCCCCTCAGCCAATGATGTCGCCCCTCAGCCAATGATGTCGCCCCTCAGCCAATGATGTCGCCCCTCAGCCAATGATGTCGCCCCTCAGCCAATGATGCCGCCCCGCATCCAATGATGTCGCCCCTCAGCCAATGATGTCGCCCCTCAGCCAATGATGTCGCCCCTCAGCCAATGATGTCGCCCCTCAGCCAATGATGTCGCCCCTCAGCCAATGATGTCGCCCCTCAGCCAATGATGTCGCCCCTCAGCCAATGATGTCGCCCCTCAGCCAATGGTGTCGCCCCTCAGCCAATGATGTCGCCCCTCAGCCAATGATGTCGCACCTCAGCCAATGATGTCGCCCCTCAGCCAATGATGTCGCCCCTCAGCCAATGATGTCGCCCCTCAGCCAATGATGTCGCCCCTCAGCCAATGATGTCGCCCCTCAGCCAATGATGTCGCCCCTCAGCCAATGATGTCGCCCCTCAGCCAATGATGTCGCCCCTCAGCCAATGATGTCGCCCCTCAGCCAATGATGTCGCCCCTCAGCCAATGATGTCGCCCCTCAGCCAATGATGCCGCCCCGCATCCAATGATGTCGCCCCTCAGCCAATGATGTCGCCCCTCAGCCAATGATGTCGCCCCTCAGCCAATGATGTCGCCCCTCAGCCAATGATGTCGCCCCTCAGCCAATGATGTCGCCCCTCAGCCAATGATGTCGCCCCTCAGCCAATGATGTCGCCCCTCAGCCAATGATGTCGCCCCTCAGCCAATGATGTCGCCCCTCAGCCAATGATGTAGCCCCTCAGCCAATGATGTCGCCCCTCAGCCAATGATGTCGCCCCTCAGCCAATGATGTCGCCCCTCAGCCAATGATGTCGCCCCTCAGCCAATGATGTCGCCCCTCAGCCAATGATGTCGCCCCTCAGCCAATGATGTCGCCCCTCAGCCAATGATGCCGCCCCGCATCCAATGATGCCACCCCGCATCCAATGATGCCACCCCTCAGCCAATGATGCCACCCCTCAGCCAATGATGCTACCCCTCAGCCAATGATGCTACCTCTCAGCCAATGATGCTACCCCTCAGCCAATGATGCTACCCCTCAGCCAATGATGCTACCCCTCAGCCAATGATGCTACCCCTCAGCCAATGATGCTACCCCTCAGCCAATGATGCTACGCCTCAGCCAATGATGCTACCCCTCAGCCAATGATGCCACCCCTCAGCCAATGATGCTACCCCTCAGCCAATGATGCTACCTCTCAGCCAATGATGCTACCCCTCAGCCAATGATGCTACCCCTCAGCCAATGATGCTACCCCTCAGCCAATGATGCTACCCCTCAGCCAATGATGCTACCCCTCAGCCAATGATGCTACGCCTCAGCCAATGATGCTACCCCTCAGCCAATGATGATGATGATGCTACCCCTAGACAACCCATGACCCGTTGGGTCAATGTCAGTTTGAATAGATATGAGAATAGAACTAAAGCGAACGCTGGACATCATCAGGGAGATTATTTGGGCCAGCAAGCCATAAGGCTCACCTCTTCAGCGTTCTAAATCACTTACCTGTGACATGTGATTTCGGCCCTTATCTCCGATCACGTTGACGGAAATCACCACAGCATATCGTCAAGATCCCTCCAAAAGGCTCGTCTTTGTCACATACATCACGCAACGTGCGATCCACAGCCTCGAAACTCTCTCTCCTGATCATAGGACACTCATCCCACACGATGAGTTTTGTACTTCGAAAGAGGTCTGCGATAGTGGAATTTTTATCGATGTTGCATACGCCATCTTCCCTCGGTGTCAGAGGGATTTGGAACCTTGAGTGCGCTGTTCTTCCACCAGGCATGAGGGTAGCAGCTATGCCAGATGAGGCCACCGCAGGGGGCAACTTCTCCACTCGCTCTCACTTTAGAGAGAATCAGGTTAATAAGAAACGTCTTCCCTGTGCCTCCAGGCGCGTCAATGAAAATCATTGATGACTGATTCGTGCGGATGTTGCTATTCGCGTCCATAGACGTGAGGTGTGATTCGTTGTCCGCGTCCGTAGCGCCGTCGGAGGGTTGATACGACATTCTTCCTGCAAATAGTATTGTGTTTGTGCTATCGTTTTGCCGATCATCAAATGACAAATAAATTACATTGTGAAAATTTAAGATTTCAAATAAACCTATTTAAAGTGTATGCGCATATAAATAATAAAAAAAATCGAAGAAATATCTCTCGGTAATTTCCTGAAACATATTTTACTTCCGGGTAATAATGTTGAATGAAATGACGAAGATATATACTGTATGCCTGTTATTTTAGGCGGTGTATTTTCGTATATCAACGTGGCGCGATTTTTAAAATATATCTCTGCAATTTCCCGTGTGTGCGTGAATGTTCTCAATTATTTCTTTTACCGAGTCTAAAACCATCGATAAAAATGAAATCAGATGGCGACTTACATTGAAGATAAAGGCGTGAAACAGACTCAATGGCCTTGAAGATACAAGCCTTTCAGAATTCATTTCGTTCTATAAACGGAAACTTTCATCGGATTTTCTTCCCGTTTTTTTTCAACCGAGTCTAAAACTATGTTAGCGACTGTGAAAAATGAAATGATATATCGAATTTGATTTGAAATAAAACTGAGAGAGAGAGCAAGACACCATGGGCCTACAAAACAGGCCTCAAAGCTATGAGAGTTAATAAAATGGTGGATATTACTACTCTCTCAAAGGGGTAAGCCACGCCCCCGGACCGATCGAATGTTACATACAAACACGCAAGATTTCAATTATATAGATATATATATATATATATATATATATATATATATATATATATATATATATATAAATGTGTGTGTGCATATGTGTGCGCAGGTGTGTGAGGCATAATGTTTGTGTCTATTAATTACATACGTGTATTAATTGCGTATGACGTACTATTGAAATGTACCTTTTAACTCTTTAGACTGCTGAGACCCCTTCGTCCTTTGAAAACCCTTGAAGACCCCTAAGATCCTCAAGACCCCAAAGACCCCTAAACACCCAGAGGACCTAAAAGTCCCCGAGAACCTAAAATGCATTCACACGCTGGATGCGTACAAACTGTTCATGGTGGTGAAAAACCATGCACATTAGCATTGTTCCCAGTGTGAAGATGTTGCAGTCGAAGCAGCTAGGTTGGCAGTGAAACCCAAGAAAAAGCCAAGCATACATATTGATGTCTCATACAACAAGCTCAGGAACAGATCCGTGATAAGCTCACAGAAAAATGAAATACTTCAAGAAGCTCAACAAACAGTGAAAGAAATGATAATTTCTGCCTCTAGGGAGAAACGATTGGAGCAAACTTATGCTGATGTAACAAAAGCATACTTGGTAAACCAAGCAGGACATGCCAAGTCTTTAAACCGCTGAGACCGCTTTGACATTTTGAAGACCCTTAAAGACTCCCAAGATCCTTAAGACCCAGAGGACCCAAAAGACCACGAAGATCCAAATAACCCAGGACGACCCAAAAGTCCCCAAGGACTCAAAAGACCCACCCCACCCACTCCCCCAGAGTCCGGCAGGCATGTATGCTACAAGGCGATGAAGCCCAATGAAAATTTGGTCCAATGGACCAACGGGCCCTCGAGTATAATTCAAACGATATTTCATAATACCTCATCCCATAATACCTCAACCCATAATACCTCAGCCCATAATACCTCAACCCATAATACCTCAACCCATAATACCTCAACCCATAATACCTCAACCCATAATACCTCAACCCATTATACCTCATCCCATAATACATCAACCCATAAAACCTCAACCCATTATACCTCATCCCATAATACCTCATCCCATAATACCTCAACCCATTATACCTCATCCCATAATACGTCATCCCATAATACCTCATCCCATAATACCTCAACCCATAATACCTAAACCCATAATACCTCATCCCATAATACAGGAAAACATAATGTATCTGAAGCTACATTATTGGGTTGCAGGAAATGGTCTGTTTTAGTTTGTTTAGGCGCAAAATAAAACCCCAGGAATCATTGTACCAGATGTTTTTGTTGTTTCATTGAAATACGCAAATGCAATGTTATCAACCACAATGCACAACTTCCAAGAACTTCACAACCTTACTGTAATTATTTATTCACATGCTAATGATATTACTTAATGAAAATGATATTACTTATTACTACATGCTCATGAACTAACTTAATAAACTTTAAAAAATGAAACTTAATGAATGATATTACTTAAAAAAAGTTACGTACTTGATGTGAGATCAGGTGCGCGAGGACACGCCCCACACACTATGAGCCACGCCCCACACACTATGAGCCACGCCCCACACACTATGAGCCACGCCCCACACACGGTGAGACACGCCCCACACACGGTGAGACACGCCCCACACACGGTGAGACAATCCAGGGTGACACGGAACGACAAGTTTGTCCCAGACAAGTGATTGCAATGCCTTACTTCAGGATTTCTCATTTCTTTGTCTTCGTGTTGGCATCTCTGTTGGTGACGATTTTCATGTTCATGAAGCCAGGTTGGCTTCATTCAAATACATTTTATAATTTTGTGGTCAATTGATGAGAAAACAGTTAATCTCACTGCAATATTACGATGTGAAATGATTCATCTTTAAAAGTTTGAAGTCGAAAGTGATTTATTTTCGTATCATAAAGTATTTACGGACGGACTGACGGACGACGCGCCATCGCATGAGCTCCGCTAAACTTCGTTCCAGGTGAGCTAACTTCCGCCTGGCATGAGAGCATAGTAGACTTGTTCTCACCCCATCTGATTACAGTGTAGAATTTAAAATCCATTTCGCGTGATATGTTATTCTCCAATAGTTGATCTTCCCCAATATATCTTAAAAGGTTGCCTTTTTGAGGGGAAACACCTTTAGTTGTTATTTATGACTCCCCCATACTTAATGCAGCAAGTTTGGCTTTTATTCAAACTGGCTGCAAATGACCTTTAAGCTCGGCTTTATCTACAACCGAGCTGGATATAACCTTTGATCAATGGTTTAGATTAAATTTACCCACAACTTCTCCCCTTTTGTCACCTCGTGACAAATTTGACAATTTCATTGAAACAATTGATCAATTTAATTCTGCTTTCATGAATAATTCCTTTTCTGTTCGTTTCGGTTCTCAGGTTAATTAATTCTCAAAATTACCTGAAGACCCCAGCCCGAATAGTTTCCATGGGTGTACCCTCTCGTAGTCAGGGCAGGTATGAACAACAAAAATAATCTACAATGCAGGCCACGTGTTCAGCCCTTCATCTGGCAAAATTCCCTTATCCATCACAGCAGTATGTTCATATTGTTCTATTTGCAGGTTTACACACCTTTCTAAAAATTGTGAGGGAGTGTGGAAATCCAATGAGTCAATGCACACCATGCTTGCACATTTCTTGAAAAGATTCCTCACCTTGCATCATGGTGGAAGTAATTTTCCCAGTTCCTTATGCTGGCATGCATTTGATGAGGCACACCATAATTTAGTGATTAGGAGAACAGTGCCAATCAATTTCAAGATAGCAGCATCCCACGCTTTTAAGCCAGCATTGTGTCTGGTGCCATCCTATTTTGCATGACACTAGACCTTCTCTTCCTCAGATGCGAGGCCTCAGCAGGGGAGCCCTTTAGTAGACTTGAGTGTGGAATGATGTATTCCGCATCGCTACTACCATCTTAGACAGCACAGTCCTTTTGGGGGGGTGGGGGGGGGGGGGGGGTACTTAATGATAAATATGGTGGATTCATATGGTACTTGTAATGGGTCATATAACTATTAGAAAAGTTAGTTGGTTTAACCCTTAGATGCAGGAATTGGGCATGCATTTGAGCCTTACAAAATGTCCCACAAGGTTTTTGTTTTATTTGTTGTACAACATAGGTTTCAAATTAAATTGAAGAACAGTGTTCACTGTAGAACAGATGCAGGCGTCATCCAGGGGTCAGGCCTCGAGGCTAACCAGGCCCCAAACACGTACGACTAAACTGACCGACTAATACACAATTTTGCACAAAATGCAAAACACGATGGAACCAGAAACACAGTCGTCACATACACAGCAAAACAAAATACTTACCTTAGAGAAAAAAAAACTTAACTTTGATAGCTGTGGACGAGCTCAGACGACACACAACCTCACCTTGGGAACCAAAAACGGAAGTCCGATCCTTATGAGTTATGAGTTATGACACTTGCAACACCAGCCATGCATTTTTCTCCTCCACTAAATAACATATTTGCCGACCGGAGCCGAACACTACCATTGATGCCACCAGCCGAGTCATCGCAAGGGGTGCGAAGAGTAACCATAAGTAACCATGGCGCATTCGCGCTCTCTCTCTCTCTGTTCCTGGCTGCAGTGGAAGGCAGACGCATCCTTCTCTCTGATCCCGGTGGTGCTGGCTTCCTTACGACTGTGCTCCGTGCCGTGTGCGCCTGAAAGACCTCGTCACTTTGTGGAGCATGGGACAGCGGAGGAGAGAGCTCTGGCTGCCTCGCATGGGTGGCTGGCTGCGGCGCGAGTTCCCACCATTGTGCGTTTCCCGCACAAAGACTCGGGGACCCGTTTGACGGATGACAGGGTTCGAGGGCCGCTGGAGGAGACCAGAGCCGAGTCCAAACAACTGCTACGCACCACATTTATTTTTACTTTCATTTATTTATCCCTGTGTCTGTATTTGGATCCGTGCGGAGACGTCTCAATTTAGGGATTTAGTGTTACCTTTTTATCATGTTGCATTTATTTTCATTAAACCTTTATTTGTTGCCATCCCTGTCCCTGGTGTCCCTGGTCCCTGGTGTTGGGTCCCTGGTGGACTAGCCACCTGGTGGACAAGTCCCTGGTGTTGGGCTTGCGCCTAGGGTGCCAGCTTTGGATCCAAGGATCCTAGGTTCGAATCCCGGTCGATCGCTGAATTAACGCCAGGGGGGTTGACTCAGCCTGTCATCCTTCCGAGGTCAGCTAATTGAGTACCAGTTCACTGGTAATTCCCTGTGTCGTAAAAAGGCAACAAACAGGGTTGGCGGCAGGAAGGGCATCCGGCCGTAAAACATTGCTTCAAAAAGGGGACCAAAAAACAACAACAACCACGGTCCCCGAAAAGGCCAACCCCCGCTTTGCGGGGAAAAATGGCCTCTAAACGGTGGTTTTTAAACCTTTATTTGTTACCTTTTCCATTTCGTGTCTGTCTTGTTAAAATCTGGCATGGGTTCGAGGATGCCCAAATGAAACCCGTGCAGGTAAGCCTTGTAACCCTCCACCCCCGCGCGTGCAAAAGGCACCGCCATAGTTTGAGAAAACGCCTTGTAGTTAAAGCTCGGTTGGCCATCCGTCACCCAGGGAAGTTAATCCCGGGGACACGACAGTATTTAAGCAGATATAGCTTTTACAGTCATCTCAAAGCAGCAAGAACATCTGTTTCCTGTTTATTCAACAGGCAGCACCAAGCAGTTTCAAGCAGACAGTTAAGGCCAGGTGCATTGGCAATTCCTTTTTCAAGCAGAACAAGTCGCTTTGTGAAATAATATTAGTTCGTGGCTTTTTCCAGCAGCTAGATTTTAAACCCAACGTTTGTTCAATTAGAATTCGGAATTAATTTCTAAAGTGTTTTAAATTGCTCCTCCACAGGGGTAAGGTGTTCTATGAACACTCCAGTTTTCAATGTTTTCATTTCCAATTTAATATATGTCAAATGGACAATGTGATGGCTTTCAATTGATTTATAAATGAACAGTGGATTTGAAAATGATGTGGAAGATGAAAAAGAATGATGCCACCAATGTCAATAGGAAAAATATTTCTTCCTTCTGTTACATATTACCTCCACCAAACCCCGGTTACGGTGCACCTCAGAGTCTGCAGCGGGAAAAGATTTGTTATTTTGAGTGTTCTAATAAACCATGGTAAAACCACACCAATGCAATTGTAGAACAAAACAAGTAATTGTATTAATAACTCTCACATACACAATAACAACACTCTTAACGAAAGTACAATGAAAATATCACTTGCATCAAATGAACAATACATATGATGGTACCCATTGCCGGATTAACCATTAGGCAGACAAGGCATGTGCCTTAGGGCCAGCCAAAAATTCGGGCCACAAAAATGGCCCTTTTGTGCATTGAAAGTGATTTGCTCCGAGAACTGGACTTCAGTTCCGTAATTGAAGAGTTTGCAGTTGTAAACGCGCGCAAGGTTACAATCTAAGGTCTAGTAAACTGTAAAGCAAAGTGCCAAATCTGTGTGTGTTGTCATGCATATATTCATACATTGCAAATTGTATAGTCTAAACTAGTTTGAAAGTAGTTTCTTTTCACATTAAATATTTGTCTTTTTTTGTATTAAATATTTTGTTCATGAATCGGTTCATCTTTTGTCTGGGCTCCATTTCCATGAGCCCGAGATCTAATTTAAATTGTTCAGGCCATTCTCTAAAATTTCAAAATGTGCCTTAGGGCCAGCCGAGGCTTAATCCGGCACTGATTGGTACCATCATTCCCCAATGCTCTCAAAGCAATAAACTCACGATACGCCAAACAAACATGAGTGGAATGTAACATTCCCCAAAGTCTGTGCACGGATCCAAACGCTGGTTGAAGCCGTGCAGAATGACAAAACAACAAGCAGGTATTGGCGCGACTGTGGATGAGGAGTTACGAGGTGAGAGGTCGATATGGGAATTGAGCCGATATGGAATCCAACGGCAATCCACACGGTGAGGTCGATATGGCAATCCCAATGACAAGACAAGATGCACCAAGCTGACAGCCTCTTCGAGAACAAAATGGCGTATCGGCCTGTAATGGAGGCGCTGGCTCCCTCCAACAATGACTCACTCTTGGTGATAAAACCTGAGACTCAGGTTTAATAATTGCACTCCCAATACATGACGATGTCGCGGGCAATCCCTTTCCTGGGAAGCCTCAACTCATTCGCCACCAACATAAAAAAGTCCACTCGCAGCCTCGATGCAACTCACGGCTCTATCTCCCTCTCCTCTCCCTGCCGAATGCCGATTGCCGATAACGACTCTCCCAAGCTCCTCCTCTTTGCCGTTTTCTTCCGGTTTGTTTGCCGCGTATTCCTTTTTCCTTCACAAACACTTATTTTCACTTTTTACTAAAGTCATCTCCATTTCACACAAAAATCTTAACAACAATATTACCTGAAATTAAAAATCCTACAAGTATAAAATGGAAGTGACGGATCCATAACGCTTCAATTACAACCAATTAGCCACACTTTCAACAGGAAATAACTTGGTCCTAAAACTACATAAATGAATTGGTCCTAAGTTGGTCCTACCTACTCCTGTACAGCTTGTAATTGTACTAAATGAGCATAAATTGTGTTACAGGTCCTTTTGGAAGCAAGTGGAAGGTTGACACACAGCGAGAAGTAGCCAACAACATCCAAATGGAACAAATAAGACGGAAAGCCATTATTAAATCTGTCTGCAGGCAGAAGAACAGTCAAAAAAGGTAAATACAAATTATGGTGAATATACATGTACACAACACAGTTTCCTTCATTGTTACACGACTTGAGATAATAATAATAATAATTAATAATAATAATTCATTTATTTTGTATAGCGCTTTTCCAGAAGCCCAAAGGCGCTTTGACAGAGTGGAAAACATAATGCATAACAATACATGAAAACAACAATTGCAAAAAGACAAGAATCAAGAAAACAAACAGCAGCGATATACGGCATATATATAAGACAAGAATCAAAAAGACAAGACAAGAATCAATAGGGAAATATTTAAAGCAAAAGGAGGGAGAAGGAGAAGAGATAGTCAGGGGTTAAATGCTGTGGGTTGAATGTTGAATGCAGCGTTGAACAGGTGGGTCTTTAGTGATGTTTTGAATGTGGTGAGTGAGGAGGAGTCTCTGATGGTGTGAGGTAGTGAGTTCCAGAGGGTGGGAGCAGCGATGGAGAAGGCCCTGTCCCCCCAGGATCTGAATTTGGTCCGGATGGAGGGGGTCAGGAGGTTGGTACCAGCAGAGCGGAGGTTGCGGGTGGGAGTGTGTCTGGAGAGGAGGTCAGCCAGGTAGGATGGGGCCAGGTTATGGAGGGCTTTGTATGTCAAGAGGAGGATTTTGTACTGGATTCTCTGGGGGATGGGGAGCCAGTGAAGCTTGTAAAGGACGGGGGTGATGTGGTCACGGGTCCGGGAATGAGTGAGTAGACGGGCAGCGGAGTTCTGAATGTATTGGAGTTTATTGGTGATTTTTGAGGGTGAACCATAGAGGAGGCTATTGCAGTAGTCCAGACGGGAGGTGATGAAGGCGTGGATGAGGGTTTCTGCAGCCGTGGAGGAGAGGGATGAGCGGAGACGGGCAATGTTTTTCAGGTGAAAGAAGGCTGACTTTGTGATCTGTTTAGTGTATTTGTCGAAGGAAAGGGTTTGGTCAAAGATGACGCCAAGATTCCGGATGTGAGGGGAGGTGGATACTGGGATACCGTCGATGTTGAGGGCAAAGTTATGGGTGGATTTTGTGAGCGTTTTTGGGCCAATGATGATTATTTCAGATTTATCACAGTTAAGCTTGAGGAAGTTGATTTGAAGCCAGGATTTTATTTCAGTGATGCAGTTTGTCAGGATAGAGTGGGTGTCGGTGGAGACGGACTTGGTGGAGATGAAAAGCTGGATGTCATCGGCGAAGCAGTGGAATTGGAGACCATGACGGCGGATTAAGTGACCGAGCGGGGACAGGTAAAGGATGAAGAGGAGGGGGCCAAGAACTGAACCTTGGGGGACACCTTGGGGGAGGGGAGCAGTGGGGGATTTGCAGTTATTGATGGAGATGAACTGGCATCTGTCAGAGAGGTATGATTTAATCCAAGAGAGGGCAGTGCCGGTGACGTTAAAGGTGGATTCAAGTCGGGTGAGGAGGATAGTGTGATCGATGGTGTCAAAGGCAGCGCTGAGGTCGAGGAGGACGAGAATGTTGAGGTTGCCAGCGTCAGAGGAGAGGAGAAGGTCGTTGGTGATTTTGAGGAGAGCAGTTTCAGTACTGTGGTTGGAGCGGAATCCGGATTGGAATGTTTCATACAAGTTATTGGCAGAGAGATGATGTTTGAGTTGAGTGGCTACAGCGCGTTCCAAAACTTTTGACAGAAAGGGTAGGTTGGAGATGGGTCTGAAGTTGTTTAGGGTGTCAGGGTTTAGACCAGGTTTTTTTAGAATGGGGGTAACAGCAGCAATTTTGAGGGAAGGTGGGACGATGCCTGTAGACAGGGAGGAGTTTATTGTTGCAATGATAAGTGGAGAGAGAGCAGGGAGGGAGGCTTTGACAAAGCTGGAGGGGATGGGGTCAAGAGTGCAGGTGGCAGTTTTCATTCCTATGAGGAGTTCAGAGAGGTCAGTAGGAGAGATTGGGGAGAACCGAGACAGGGGATGGCAGGACAAGGGGGGGCAGGTGGTTGGAGGGGGAGCGGGTGCGGCGGTGGTCAAGCTGTTGTAGATGTTGTCAATTTTGCGTTGGAAGAAAGAGAGGAAGGAGATGCAGTTGTCTACTGTGAATGACTGGGTGGTGGTGTTCAGGGGGCGGAGGAGTTTGTTTATTGTCGAGAAGAGTGCTTTTGGGTTTCCGGAGCCAGAGTGGATAATTTGAGAGTAGTAGGCAGAGCGGGCGCGGGAGAGGGCATCTTTGTAGTGTTGTATGTGGTCCTTGTAGGCTTGGGAGTGAACTGTGAGACCCGTTTTATTGCGGAGTCTTTCAAGTTGGCGAGCACGAGTTTTCATCAGGTGGAGTTCAGGGGTAAACCAGGGAGCAGAATGGGTGAAAGAAACTGTTTTGGTTTTTACAGGCGCAAGCTGGTCAAGGCAGGAGGAGAGAGTGTGGTTGTAGTAGTCAGTGAGGTCGGAAGGGGTGTGGAGGTCAATGAAGGGAGAAGTGGACATTTTTTCAGAGAGGGTGGATGAGAATGAGGTAGGTGAAAGAGCGTTTAGCTTACGGAAGTTGATTGTGCGATAATGCCTTGGTGTTGGGGCGGGGATGTTGATGGTCAGAGTGATGGCTAAGTGGTCAGAGAGGGTGAGGTCGGAGCCATAGAGATGGTGCAAATTTAATCCAGTGGAGCAGACAAGGTCCAAAATGTGACCACGGATATGGGTAGGAAAGTCGACATGTTGAGTGAGGTTAAAGCAGGTGAGTAAATCAGTGAAGTCAGTGGTTATTGTGGAGTCAGTGGAGTCCATGTGGATATTGAAATCACCAAGGAGGAGGATTGAGGGGGAGAGGGAACATAGCTGGGTCAGAAAGTAGGAGAAGTCAGACAGGAATGATGGGTGTGGTTTGGGAGGGCGGTAGACGACAGCCATGACTGACTGCGTGTGACCAGAGAGTTTTAAAGCCAGGTGTTCAAATGATGGAGCAGATGAGATGGAGATGAGGTTGGTCTTGATGTCTTGACGGTGGATAACGGCAATTCCACCACCTCGGCCCTCCGAGCGTGGTTTATTGACGTAGGAATATCCATTGGGTGTGGTGAGGTTGAGTGTGTAGTAGTCCAGAGGTTGTTGCCAGGTTTCGGTGAGACAGAGAAAGTCCAGTTTGTTATCCAGGATGTATTCGTTCAGGATGAGGCATTTATTGTTGAGGGATCGGGTGTTGAACAGGGTGAGCTTGATGTTGTTTTGAACAGCAGGGATGAATTCAGGTGATTTAGCCAGGGTTCGTAGGCAAGAGGTGCGATCGTGTGGGTTGCTGTGACCAGGTGCGCTGGGACGAAGAGTGAGAGTGCGCTGAGCCGACCAGAGGACGGGGATGGAGTGACCTGATTGCAAATAAACAAACTTGCGACCGGAGCCACGGTGAATGTACCTGGGTCGTCGGAGGAGTCCATTTGATTTGATGGCAGAGATGCATGATGGGGTGGAGCGGGTATTGAGCAGAAGAAGCCTTGCGGCGGAGTACTTCAGAGCCATGCCAGGCAGGAGCGAAGGGACGAGTACGAGGCCAAGGTCGAGGAGGCAAAGCGGCAAACGCAGCGGCAAACGCAGCGGCAAACGCAGCGGCAAACGACTGCAGCCGCTAATCAAGACCACAGCGGCAAACAAGGCCACAAGGCCACCGGCAAACAAGGCCACGGCCACAATCAACGGGAGCGGGCCTTTCGAATTCCGTATTCCGTACCATCAAAAGCAGATTCCGTTATCCAGCCGGAGAACACGCGGCACGTGCGGGTGTGAAAAGGCAGGACAGGTGTGAGATGTCAGGTCAGAAAGGTAGAAGCAGACCCTGTACATCCATCCAGTCGGAGAAGCGGCGAATATGCAACGCCAGCGTCCTCTCGCAACCGAACCCGGTGAATGTTAATATAAGAACAACAAGGAAATAAATAAATACGAGTGTAAAACAATATTTTGCTATTATCTCAGAAAAAACCTTCTGAAAAACTGCTGCTCCAAATAAGACTCCACACGACATAACACTGGAAAACAAAGATTTTGCTACTGGGGTAGAAACATATGTTCTAGACTAAATCGAGTATGCCGATTCTGAATGTGGTCAGAATTTTCTTAGCAGGTCAGGATTTGGAGTTATACATATGGTCCAATTACAGTAGCTTACTCTGGGGGGTGATTTTGAGTGAGCATAAATTATTATTTTTTTGTTTCAATTACGCTTCAATTACAACCAATTAGCCACACTTTCAACATGGAAATAACTTGGTCCTAAAACTACATAAATAACTTGGTCCTAACTTGGTCCTAACTAACTTGGTCCTAACTAACATAACTTGGTCCTAACTTGGTCCAACAATAATTATCCACAACTGTTGTAGAATATTAGTTCTCATAAAAAGAGCTTTGGAATGCACTTTAAATTATTTTAAATGGATGAAAACTGACCAAGGTATGAATTTTTAAGTAAAATTTTCCACACGGCATTACAATTTTGTGTGCCGCTTCCATGCTGAAGAGTTAATAACTTGATACTAAAATGTTTAAAAACAATGTATATATTTACCCTGCGCTCGCGCAGCGAAAAGCAGGGTTCGGCATTCGGGTGCGTACGTGTGGCGCACATGCGTGCGTGTCTGAATTTTAAAAATTCATTTTCTCAGCAACCGTTGGTCCGATTGACACGCAACTTTACCACAGGAGTGCCTTCGCCTGTATAATTTTTTTATTCATAATTATGACGTCATAGGTCATGTGGTACAGATGCCATCTTGGAAAAAAGTTACACCTCTATATCTCCCAAACCACTCAATGGAAAAAATTGAAACATGGCTCATTGTCAAGTACTTCCCATGGGGAATAAGATATGTCGATGATGATGTCATCGGTGCCTTCATTATGACGTTATAATTCGACAAGTACAACGCTTGATCTGATCAGTATGAAAAAGAAAATTCCTCTGCAACTGTTAGTCCGATGGATGCGAACTTTTAAGAATATGAGCGGCTCCTCCTGTATAAATTTTTTTTATTGATAATTATGACGTCATAGGTCACGAGGTACATGCGCCATCTTGGAAAAATCGAAAAAAGTTGCATCTCTATATGTCCAAAACCGCTCCATGGAAAAAATTGAATCATGGCTCATTGTTAAGTACTCCCATTGGGGAATAAGATACGTTAATGATTGTCATCCATACCTTAATTATGACATCATTATTCGACAAGTACAACGCTTGATTCGATCAGTATGAATTTTTTTTCTCTGCAATTCTTGGTCCCATTGACACGAAATTTTCACCAGAGGAGCACCTCCTCCTGTAAAATATATTAATGATAATCATGACGTCATAGGTCATGTGATACAGGCGCAATCTTGTAAAAAAAAAAAACGTTGCACCTCATTATCTCCAAAACCGCTCTATCGAAAAAATTTCAACGTGGCTCATTGTAAAGAACTCCTTAAGGGGAATAAGTGTTGTTAACTATTACGTCATTGGTGCCATAATTATGACGTCATAATTTGACAGGGACAATGCTTAGTCTTATCAGTTTGAAATTTATTGAGCATGATCTACGCAACAATTATATTAGAGAATATAAATTTATGACGTCATCGCTCATGGGTCTGGCACCCTATTGGATCAAAAAAGAAAAAAAAAACGTTCAAAAACAGAAGAGTTGGCTCGCACCAAGTTGACTGCGCAGGGGTAAGTATTCTATGAATACCATCTAGTTCAAGAATGTATCAAGTTTGGAATTCATATCATGCTAATAGTATCAATATATTTTCAGGTTATAACCTAATATATTTTTACTGTATATTTTCAGGTTAGGCATATTATGTTACTACAGGAATCATGAATATGTGAGGCTATGTGAATCACCCTGATAACTTTTGTTATATATCTGTGGGAAATACACTCCACGTAGCCAGTGCAAGAACCTTACCAAGAGGGTGAAAGCTGCTTACAAATATTATTTTGAATGTAAAGTTGGAGACTAAGACAAGAGCTGGGCACCTCATGTTTGCTGCACCATGTGTAACTCGGGCTTACGCAGTGGTTGAGTGGCAAAAGGAAGGGAATGCCTTTTGCTGTGCCAATGATATGGTGTGAGCCAATGAATTATCACACTGACTGCTACTTTTGTATGACAAATATTGCTGGTTTCTCAACGAAAAACAAGTAAAAAATTGTATATCCAGATTGTCAGTCTGCTCTGAATCCGGTCCCCCATTACTTGGATTCTCCTGTGCCAGTTCCACCAGAAGCTGCTGCAGATGAAAGCGATGGCAACTCTGACGATGCTATGGGTGATATGGATGAACTGAATGAACCTGAATCTGAAGAAAAGAAGCCACATTTGCTTAATCAAGCAGCATTAAACGATCTGGTGAGAGACCTGTCATTGTCAAAGGAGAAGACTGAAGTGTTGGGCTCCAGACTACAGCAATACAGCAATTAAGATAGAAAATGATGTTTGTTTCTTTGCTGATGTTAATGGCCTAATGCATGAGCTAAGAAACAAACACGTGCCCGATGAATGGAGACTCGTCATAGACTCCAGCAAAGTTAGCCTCAAAGCTTTTTTGTGCACAGTGGTAACAAAAACCTCCTCTGTTCCTGTAGCTCATGCTGTCGGCATGAAGGAGACATACGAGTCCATGGAAATCCTTCTAAAAGTGATTAAACACTCTGATCATAAGTGGAACATTTGCAGTGATCTAAAAGTGATTTCTCTTCTCCTCGGACTGCAGCGGGGGTACACAAAATACATGTGCTTCTTGTGCCGATGGAACAGCTGCGATGACAGCAATCATTATGTTGTAAAAGACTGGCCTGAAAGGCATGAGCACATATTTAGCAGGTACAATGTGCATCATAAGCCATTGGTAGACCCCCAAAAAGTCTAACTTCTACCACTTCACCTCAAACGTGGCCTGATGAAAAACTTTGTAAAGGCATTGGATCACGACGGTAATGGCTTCCAATATCTCAGAGAGAAGTTTGGCGCAGAGAAAACTGATGCTAAACTCAAAGCAAGCATTTTCGTTGGGCCCCAGATCCGAGAACTGATGTGTGATCCCGAGTTCAAAAATAAACTGAACCCACTTGAGTTTGCAGCATGGGAAGCTTTTTGTTGGTTGTGCAGAACTTTCTTGGTAACCATAGAGCTGAAAAGTATTGTTACAGGCGTCGGGGATGAGGACCTGAGTCCCAAACGTCACTCCCGACCGACTAAGTGTGTTATAGGGTGACTAATGTCAGCGACTCTAAGTACTATCCCCAACCCGCCGGGCCGGGGCCCGCAAGCTGGCCGAGCGGTTTTTGGAAGCTTGAACGTTTGGCTTAGTGCAAAGAGTTTAACCTGCCACACAGGCAGCTCATGGGAGCTTGCAAGCCAATCCGAAAAATGTCAATCAAACAAAATGAAGAACAATAAATTTACTTCACAGAATGCAAAACGATGCAATAAGCAAATCATATAGGTACGACGATGGACTTAATTAATTAACAAGCGTTACGCCTAGGTCCCCCGTCGGTGAAGTGATGTGAGTTGACAAAGTGGAAGACACAGAAAACATGCTATGATATGATATTTCGCTCACAAGGTTCAGACATACATGGAGGCGGCCATCTTGGATTTTCAATCTTTTGATTTCAATTTTCAATCCACCCAATTTTCAATAGCGTTCTTCCTTGTGCCGAGATACACTCACACACCAAATTAGAAGTAGGTACTTCGCTTATCTTTCAAGATATTCTTCTCACAAGATTCAGACATACATGGCGGCGGCCATCTTGGATTTTGACGTGGCGACCCAATTTTCAATAGCGTTCTTCCTTATGTCTAGATACACCCACACACCACATTAGAAGTTGGTACTTCGCTTATTTTTCAAGATATTTCGCTCACAAGGGTCAGACATATATATGGTGGTGGCCATCTTGGATTTTGACGTGGCGACCCAATTTTCAACAGCTTTCTTCCGTATGGCGAGATACACCCACGCACCAAATTAGAAGTTGGTACTTCGCTTATTTTTCAAGATATTCATCTCACAAGTGTCGGACATACATCGTGGTGGCCATCTTGGATTTTGACGTGGCGACCCAATTTTCAATAACCTCCGTCCTTATGCCTAGATACACCGACACACCAGATTAGAAGTTGGTACTTCGCTTATTTTTCAAGATATGCAGGTTACAAGGTTCAGACATACATGGCATCAGACATACATGGCGGCGGCCATCTTGGATTTTGACGTGGCGACCCAATTTTAAACAGCGTTCTTGCTTGTGCCTAGATACACCCACACACCAGATTAGAAGTTGGTACTTCGCTTATTTTTCAAGATATTTCGCTCAAGGTTCAGACATATATATGGTGGTGGCCATCTTTGATTTTGACGGTGCGACCCAATTTTCAATAGCTTTCTTCCTTATGCCGAGATACACCCACACACCAAATAGAAGTTGGTACTTTGCTTATTTTTCAAGATATTCATCTCACAAGTTTCAGACATACATGGCGGCGGCCATCTTGGCTTTTGACGTGGCGACCCGATTTTAAAAAGCATTCTTCCTTGTGCCGAGATACACCCACACACCAGATTAGACGTTGATACTTCGCTTATTTTTCGAGATATTTCGCTCACAAGTTTCAGACATATATATGGTGGCGGCCATCTTGGATTTTGACGTGGCGACCCAATTTTCAATAGCGTTCGTCCTTATACCGAGATACACCCAAACACCAGATTAGAAGTTGGTACTTCGCTTATTTTTCAAAATATTCATCTCAAGTGTCGGACATACATCGTGGTGGCCATCTTGGATTTTGACGTGGCGACCCAATTTTCAATAGCGTTCGTCCTTATGCCGAGATACACCCAAACACCAGATTAGAAGTTGGTACTTCGCTTATTTTTCAAGATATGCAGGTTACAAGGTTCAGACATACATGGCATCAGACATACATGGCGGCGGCCATCTTGGATTTTGACGTGGCGACCCAATTTTAAAGAGCGTTCTTGCTTGTGCCTAGATACACCCACACACCAGATTAGAAGTTGGTACTTCGCTTATTTTTCAAGATATTTCGCTCACAAGGTTCAGACATATATATGGTGGCGGCCATCTTGGATTTTGACGTGGCGACCCAATTTTCAATGGCTTTCGTCCTTTTGCCGAGATACACCCACACACCAAATTAGAAGTTGGTACTTTGCTTATTTTTCAAGATATTCATCTCACAAGTTTCAGACATACATGGCGGCGGCCATCTTGGCTTTTGACGTGGCGACCCGATTTTAAACAGCGTTCTTCCTTGTGCCTAGATACACCCACACACCAGATTAGATGTTGGTACTTCGCTTATTTTTCGAGATATTTCGCTCACAAGTTTCAGACATATATATGGTGGCGGCCATCTTGGATTTTGACGTGGCGACCCAATTTTCAACGGCGTTCATCCTTATGCCGAGATACACCCACACACCAAATTAGAAGTTGGTACTTCGCTTATTTTTCAAGATATTCATCTCACAAGTGTCGGACATACATCGTGGTGGCCATCTTGGATTTTGACGTGGCGACCCAATTTTCAATAGCGTTCGTCCTTATGCCTAGATTCACCCACACACCGGATTAGAAGTTGGTACTTCGCTTATTTTTCAAGATATTTAGGTTACAAGGTTCAGACATACATGGCATCAGACATACATGGCGGCGGCCATCTTTGATTTTGACGTGGGTTGTACCCACACACCAAATTCGAATGTGGTCCTTCGCTTACGCACACACGCACTCAAGGACGGACGGACACATGGACGGAGGGGAAAGCCATAGTCCCCCTTTCGCTCCGCTGAGCGACGGGGGACAATAATGACAGATTGAAACGATCAACACAGGCCACATACAACCGAAACGAAAGGCCGACACAACATCCACACACAACATTCTATCTAACCCAGGGAAGGGAAGGGAAGCAAAGTAATAGCCGGCGAAGCCGGTGTTGTGAATGAACGTGTACGTATTATGTTGAAAAGCCAGATTTTGCTGGATCCCTTGAGAATTTCGAAGCTTTGACGCACCAAAACGCCCTATGGAGGCCGCCATCTTGCGGATGCGGAAGTATGCATAACAATTGCGAAAAAGTTCAATATGAGTTTGTTTCACCCGTCTGTTTTTGATTCACAATCTAATGCACCTCTAATTTGTAATTAAAATACTTTAAGACCAACCTCGTTCCCCGGGCCCGCACGGGCCCTGGTTATCTTCAACGAAAATCGTCCCCAAACACTGGAACCAATGAGATTCGAGCATTTTAAAAAACATTTCAAAAAAGCTTTTTACCACATTTCGGACGCTGAAAACGGCGTCAAACATTCTAAAATTGACGAAGAATTATTTTTTAGAAATCTCGCGGCCGTAGGGGTTAGTTTTTCACGGCCGGAAATATCCGAAGTTGAGACGGAATTCACCCAATTAATCAAGAAGGAAATTTTAATCTCATCCAGAATGCAAATGGTGTCATTTTGAACTAGGTACGGTACCTACTACACCTACCAACTACCTAACCTACTGATGCCATAGTGATGGGTAAAATTGCGGCTTTGCAGTCGGGTACTAGTAAAATAATATTTGCAGGGAATTTAAATAAAACGGGATATGAGGATGGGGATGGAATGGGGTTGAGGCCTGTTTGAAGAGCAGGTTCATCAACGTTCGTCAGAGCGGGACTTGGCGGGAACAAACGTGAATGGACCAGTCAGCACGCCCTGCGACTCATTTCTCCTTTGATCCCTTTCCTTTTGTCAACCTCCTTCATACAACACAGCAAATCCCTCAGCTCAGAAAGATCGTAGAGGTCGAGTCTCTCACACCAACAAGCTCTCTGAAGCCGTTCACACCACGAGCAAGGATCGCTTTTTCACCACCCCACCAAGAGCCACTCTTCTTCTTCTCTCTATTCTTTTCCCGCACTTTCTCTTGCTTGAAAGCAAAAGGGTTGAATCCTTCCTAAAGCTGTTTTTGTGCAACACCACCAACAGTCAAAATCATATGGCGCAAAGGGAGTCGATATGGGGTAAACTTTAAGAAAAAGGAAAAAGAAATAGGAAAAGGTCCTATTTGGGGATCCACAGCTGAACTGGCACTTCTATGCAATACACCCTAAACAACACGACTCCTAAATGATTGACATTCCCACAAATGTAACAGTATTCTGAATTAGTGGATCACATGCAAAAGGCATATCAGCGAATGGGCTGTAGGATATCTCTTAAAATGCACTTCTTCTTGTATTCTCATCTTCATTTTTTCTCACCTAATCTGGGTGAGGTAAGCGATGAGCATGGCAAAAGGTTCCACCAAGACATTTCGGTCATGGAAACGAGGTATCATAAAGGCCAGTTCAACCCAAACATGATGGGTGATTACTGCTGGTTCTTACAACGTGAGACCAATTCCACACACAAGCGCAAGAGCAAGTGTCTCACACACTTCTGAACACGTCTGAACAGGGCCGACGCTGACTAGATTGCAAGTTAGAGTGTAAACCTGAAGTGTTGTTCCTGAAACACTCACAATGGAGCAGATTTAACAATTAAGTTTACACCCTTGCGAAGATTACCATGTTCTAATGTTTTATTAACTTCTTTTTCTGCAACTTGTTTATGTTCTTGGTTTGTATACTAGACATTATACACGGAGATTAATCCTTGTTATAATATTATTTATGACGTGAAAGTAATTACTAATCACTTTTTTTTTCTTTTTCTTTTTTTGTATACAGAGTCGAGGCTCGTGAAAGAGCTAACATTTATCAAACAAACAAATCAAACAAACAAGCAAACAAAGTATATAAAAAGGGGAGCGGTCGACAAGATGGGGAGAGAAGGGGAGGAAGCACACAAACACAACACCCGAGAGCAGGGACATCGGGAGATGTTTTTGGAGGGGGAGGGCCTGGGGGGAGGCAGGATAGGTATAAAACGCAAGGACACCAAGGACTTCCAGGAAAGAAGTCAAAAGTCACCTCAAAAAAGTGGTTTGGGGTGAAATTAGCGGGGGTAGAAAAGATCAAGGTTTTGGATTGGGGAAGATAAGAGGTGGTGGTGAACAGCCGTTTTAAAGACCTGGAGGGAGGAGTGGGATTGAAGAGAGTGAGGGAGTTTGTTCCAGAGGTGGGAGAAAAGAGGAATGAAGGAGTGAAGGTGAGCAGAGAGTCTTGATTTTGGCAGTTTAACCACAAGAGGGTTGCAGGCAGATCTTGTGCGACCTGCAGGAATATTTGGGGGACAGCCCAGAGAGAGCTGGGGGAGCAAGGCCAGAGAGGAGCCTTTTTTAAGTTGTATACTGAATCGAGGCTCGTGAAAGAGCTAACATTTATTTCACAAACAAATCAACCAGACAAACAAAATATATAAAAGAGGAAGCGGATGACAAGATGGGGAGAGAAGGGGAAGCACACAAACACACAAACACACAACATTTGAGAGCAGGGAGAAGTGTGGGAGGGAGAGGGCTTGGGGGCAAGAGGCGTCGGAAGGGGGGGGGGGGGGGAGAGGTATAAAACACAAGGGGACCGAAATTAGCGGGGGTAGAAAAGATCAAGGTTTTGGATGGGGGAGGATAAGAGATGGTGGTGAACAGCTGTTTTAAAGACCTGGAGGGTGGAGTGGGATTGAAGAGAGTGAGGGAGTTTGTTCCAGAGGCGGGAGAAAAGAGGAATGAAGGAGTGAAGGTGAGCAGAAAGTCTTGATTTTGGCAGTTTAGCCATAAGAGGGTTGCAGGCAGATCTTGTGCGACCTGTAGGAATACTTGGGGAACAGAGCCGAGAGAGAGCTCGGGGGGGGGGGGGGGGGGGGCAAGGCCAGAGAGGAGTCGGTAGAAGACGGAAATATCACCAACCTGCCTGCGGTGAGTGAGTGAAAGGCCCTTGGAGCTAGCTTCATCGCGGGAGATTCCAATAGAAGACGGAAAGACCACTAACCTGCCTGCGGTGATTAAGTGAAAGGCCCTCGGAGATAGCGTCATCGCGGGAGATTCCAATGATTCTGAACGCTTTGGTTTCAACAGCGTGAAGACGAGCTAGGTGTGAGGCAGGAGCACCAGCCCAGAGGGGAGAGCAGTACTCCATTGAGCTGCTGATGAAAGCCTTGTATGTGGTGAGGAGCTCAGGTGTGCCAAGGAAGGACTTCGCACGACGGAGGATGCCCAGTCGGCGACTGGCTTTGGAGGCCAGCTTGGAAATGTGGTTTTCCCAGGAAAGATCATGGCAGATAGTGAGACCCAAAAGCTTGAGTGACAGAACTTCTTGGAGAGGACTATTCAGAAAGTAGATGGGAGGGTTGTCCAGTCGGTCTTTTTCGGAAAGACATCGCAAGAGTGTGAGATTTGTCAGGCTTGAAAGACATGTTCCACTTGTTTGCCCAGTCTGTGATTTTGTCCAGGTCTGCAGAGAGTGAGGAGGCTGCAGACTGCCGATCTGAGGGATGAGGAATGGAGCGGCAGAGAGTGGAGTCATCAGCAAAGAGATAGAGAGGATTTTCAAGAGAGTCAGAGAGATCATTGATGAAGACCAGAAAAAGCACAGGGCCCAGAACACTGCCTTGGGGAACTCCAGCCTGAACAGAAAGAGGAGATGAGAGAAACCCATTCAGGGCCACACGTTGACTACGACTAGAGAGGAAGTCCACCAGCTATGCGTGGAGATTTCCATGGATACCAAAGGAGGAGAGTTTGGTGAGCAGAGCGGGGTGCCAGACCGTATCGAAGGCACGTGATATGTTGAGGGAGACAGCTCTAATTTCCTGTTTGGCATTGAGGACCTCCATCCATTGTTGAGACAGCAGAAGCAGCATGCCCAGAGTAGAGCGACCTGGTCTGAAACCAAATTGATGATCAGAGATCAAGCCATTGGAGAAGAGGAAAGATTTCATATCTGAAGCAATGATGGATTCCATGACTTTGCTGATAATTGGGAGAAGGCTGATTGGTCTGTAGTTGCTAGGATCTGTTTTTGCACCTTTTTTGTGCAAAGCGGTGATGTTGGCTGATTTCCAAGCAGATGGCAGTTGACCTTGAGCAAAAGAGAGGGTGAAGAGAACAGAGAGAGGGAGTGAAAGAGCAGAAGAACAGGATTTTAGGACCCGTGGGCTGATGCCGTCAGGTCCAGTTGCAGAATCAGAGTCGAGGGTTGACAGAAACTTTTCCACCTTGTCAGGAGGAAAGGACACGGAGTTCAGGAGCAGCTGGGTACGACTGGGTATGGAGGGTACAGAGAGGGATGGGTTTGGGACACAAGATTTAGAGGCAAACACAGAGTTGAGGCATTCAGCTTTTTCACGTGCGGAGTCAGCTGTGTAGCCATTTGAGGTAAGGGAGGGGATGGAGGGGGAACAAACACCAGAAACAGATTTGACCAGACGCCACCAGGATTTGGAAGAGGGAGACAGATAAGAGAGTTCGGTCTTGAGAACGGAGAGATATTGTTTCCTGGCTCTCCTGAGGGTGGACACACACTTGTTTCGGGCTTTGTGAAAGGAAATGAGATTTCCTTCCGTTGGATTTGCTTTCCAGGAGACGAAGGCAAGTTGTTTCTGGGCAACAGCCTCACCACAAGATTCCGTGTACCATGGATGGGAGGAAGGGTATGACAACTGAAGACGAGATGGGATAAATCTGTGCATGAGAGAGAGCAATTTACTTTGGAAGAATTCCCAGGATGAGTTGATGTCAGAGGTGGTCGAGATGGGAGACCAGTCCAGATGACTGATGGCTGCTTGAAGACCGTGCCAGTTGGCCTGAGTGAAATGCCAGACTCGTCGACGCTGAGCAGGCTCCCTGAGAATGGTCAGAGAGATGTCACTTTAACAAGGACATGATCAGATGATCCTATTGGAGCAGAAGAAGAGCAGCAGACATTTTCAGGGAAGTTAGTCATAACCAGGTCCAGAAGAGAAGATGCTCCATTGACTGAGATCCGGGTCGGGAAATTGACAGATTGTGTCAGTCCCAGTGAGTCGCAGAAGTCCTTTGCTGAGGAGCCATGGCTGGTGAGAGAGGTACCCACACCCAGCCAACTGGCATGGTGACAATTGAAATCACCACATATGAGGAAGAGAGAGTTGGGATTAGTAGATAGAAGTTGGTCCATATTATCAGACAGCGAGATGTAGATGGAGTCATCACTGTTTGGTGGACGGTACAACACACATATGAACAAGAGGTGGGAGCGAAGGGGAAGCCATAGCCAGAGGTATTCCTGGGGTTTAGGTGGAGAGAGTGCAGTGCATTGCGAGTGAGGAAGAGAGTTTTTGATAAAGATAGCAACCCCACCTCCAGGATGAGGCTCAGGTCTATCATACCGGAGGAGGGAGTAACCCGGGAGAGATACTAAGGAATCAGAGACATCATGAAGGTGGAAAGTTTCTGTTAAGCAGATCACGTCTGGTTTGACAGAAGCAACCTGTATGGAGAGATCAGTTAAGTTTGAACGAAGGCCCCGGATGTTTGAGGTCCATACCGTTAATGAAGAGGAAGGGGGAGCATCGGATACAGAACAGGGGGGAGGAGGGGTAGGGTAAGATGTGGAAGAGGTGGAAGAGGTCGGGAGAGCTGTTGAAGGTGCGTCAGAGATTTCAGAATAGCTCGGAGAAAGGGAAGGATGGGGCGGACAAAAGGTTTGATGGTGATTGGGTGAGGGACAATGAGGTGTTATTTGAGGAGGGGGAAGAGCGAGGCAGAAGGTTGGGGGAGATGGAGGTGAGAGTTGGAAGGGGGAAGAAGCGGGGAGGACGCTTTGAGGAGGGGGAGTGAGAGGGGGGAAATTGAGAAGAAATGAGGGTGGGGAGATTTGAAGGGGAGGGGCGAGGGGGGACTTTGGGAGGGAAGGGACAAGGGGAGGGATTTGAAAGGGATGGGATATGGGGGAGATTTGGAGGGGAGGGGTGAGGGAGGAGTCTAGGAGGGGAGGGGCGAGGGGGAGTCTTGGAGGGGAGGGGTGAGGGGGTAGTTTAGGAGGGAGGGGGCAAGGGGGAGATTTGAAAGGGATGGGTGATGGGGAGGATTAGGAGGGGAGGGGAAAGGGGGAAGATTTGAAAGGGATGGGTGATGGGGAAGATTTGGAGGGGAGGGGTGATGGGGAAGATTTGGAGGGGAGGGGTTATGGGGAAGATTTGGAGGGGAGGGGTGAGATTGGATTTTAGAAAGTGTACGATTAATGGGAAAACGAACATTTATTGCAAAATGAGTTTCTTGTGACCTTCGAGTCAAAAATACGTTTAAGGACGCTGGATGGAGGATGGAGTGCAGGAGAGTTTAGGGAATGTAGAAAAAAGGCACTATAAGAGATGGAATTTTTTTTTGGGATGAATAGATTTGGTGAGCAAGTCGAAAGCAGCCTTTCAAAAGAAGAAGAAGAAAAAGGTGTTATAATATACGACGGAATACAGAACTTGAGGGGAAAGTGTAAACATTGTAAGGTTAATAACAGTGAAAACTATCTGGGGAAATGGGGGAGAAACACGTGGTCGAAGAACGAACGAACGAATAAGAACGAATAAACGAATGAGAACAAAGAATAAGAACAGAGAAGGAAATGTTTTTTTTTTTTGTTTTTTTAGTTGAGATTTACACAAGGAAGTAGGCTATGGGGTGAAAAGACTGGGAAAACAGAGAACGAAAGTTATTGGAGCACAAACGACGGACCGCTGAGAGAAAAACAAAGCCTCAAGGTTGTACACTGTACAAGGCCTCAAGACACGACACGAATTAAAACGATTTTCAATACAGGTATGAAAGGTTTGCACCGAAAATCTTCCTCGGGACACAATATACGTACACACACCATAAAATAAATACAGTTATAACGAAAATACAAATGGGAACAATTACTTAACTTCGATTTCGATGGAGAGCGTGGAGAGCTGCGAATACACGAAACCTCGACGGCAAGACCGGAAGCCAATCACTGATATTAGATGTACAATATGGGGATCTGCAATAATAAAGTATCTAATATAGCATGCCGAGTATCATTAATATATATATATATATACATATTTTGAAAACCTGACGTGCTGGCTAAATTCTGACTGCAGATTTGAAATCAGCGGCCCAGATTTAGCCAAGAACACCTGCATTTCCCTGAGTAGCAGACGAAAAGTTTTTTTTGTTGCCCAGTGTGGAGAGCATTCTTCAATTGCATTATAATGCATTCTTCAATTTAATATTTTCCATGTCTCCATTTGCTGAAACCAGTGAGAACATCAACCGAAATAAGCTGCAAAGAATAATTGTCGAAGACGACTTTCAGCTGCTGTACTGTGAGGTGCCCAAGGTGGGTTGCACCAACTGGCGTCGATTATTGCTTACACTTGGTGGTCATGTGAAAGTCCCACCTGAGTCACTAACAGGGAAGTATGTACATTCCAGTCAAGCTCTGCGCTCGCTTTCCTCTTACAGTGAAGATGAAATACGTGTGCGGCTCCAGAACTATACCAAGTTCTTGTTCGTACGTGAGCCCTTCACCCGCCTGGTCTCTTGTTACCGCAGTAAGATGGAGCGACCCAATCCTTATTACCATAATTATGTAGGTCGTATGATCCTAAGAGAGTTTCGGCCCAATGCCGATAAATCTCTACTTGCCACTGGTGATAATGTAACTTTTTCTGAATTTGCCCAATTTGTCATCCAACATAATAATTTCAATGATGGGCACTGGTTTCCCATTGAAAATATCTGTTATCCCTGTGATATTAACTATGACTTCATTGGGAAAATTGAACATATTTCTGTTGAAGCACCATGGTTCTTGGAGAGTGTTGGAGTGCCTCTTTCATACTCACGCCATAAGGCGACAAATGATCCAAGGACTGATGTGGCTTTGACAAAGCACTTTGTGCAACAACTAAGCCATGAGCAACGCAAGGCACTATATAAATTTTATCAGCGAGATTACGAGATATTCAACTATTCCCGTCCAGAATTGTAGGTTTATACCACAGATACGGCAACGTTTGGTATTGGTTGAGCATGTTGAAGTCAGAGGCTAACTAAATCAGAATTATATTCAATAATAGTTTTGTGATCATTAAAATATTTTATTTTAACTTGTATTCGGTGAAAATAATTGAATGAATCAATCTAAGAGATGGAAATACAGGGAAATATAACAAAATATATGAATTCGTACAGAAAAAAAACATATAGGTCATCAGATCCATGTTGCATCATTTCAAAATGCAAGGTTTGCACGTGAAGGAGACACTACATGCAATAAACTGTGGCCACACTCCTTGTTTGGTGTATGTGAAACTGAGAATATTATTATTATAGAGCAAACGTATGTGGTTATGTCGTTACGTATATATGCGGCCAAAACGTCTTCTTCTTCAAATAAAATTATTACCCTCTTAATTAACCATCTTAATTACGTTTTGACTGCTGAGACACCTCAGACCTTTGACGACCCTTTAATTCCACCAAGACCCTGAAGACCCAAAACACCCCAAAGACCCAAAATACCCTTGAAGGCCCTGAGACTCAAAAAGACCCTAAAGACCCAAATGGCCCCAAATACCCAAAAGACTCTGAAGACCCAAAAGACCCCAAAGACCCAAAACACCCCGAAGACCCAAAAGACCCCAAACACCCAAAACACCCCGAAGACCCAAAACACCCCAAAGACCCAAAACACCCCGAAGACCCAAAACACCCCGAAAACCCAAAACACCCCGAAGACCCAAAACACCCCGAAGACCCAAAACACCCCAAAGACCACAAAGACCCAAAACAACCCAAAGACCAAAAATACCCTTGAAGGCCCTGAGGCTCAAAAAGATCCTAAAGTCCCAAAATGGCCCCAAAGACCCAAAAGACCCCAAAGACCGAAATCACCCCGAAGACCCAAAAGACCCTGAATACCTCAAAGACCCCAAAGACCCAAAATACCCTTAAAGGCCCAGAGGATCTGAAAGACCCAAATGGTGCCGCAGACCCAAAATACCCAAAATACCCAAAAGACCCCGAAGCCCAAAAGACCCTGAAGACCCAAAACACCCCGAAGACCCAAAACACCCCGAAGACCCAAAACACCCCGAAGACCCAAAACACCCCAAAGACTCAAAACACCCCGAAGACCCAAAACACCCAAATCTCCCAGAAGACCACAAAGACCCTTAAAGACCCTGAAGACCCCAAAGTCCCTGAAGACCCCAAAGACCCAGAAGACCCAAAACACTCCAAAGACCCAAAATACCCTTAAAGGCCCAGAGGATCCAAAAGACCCTGAAGACCCAAATGGTGCCAAAGACCCTGAAGACCCAAAGACCCTTAAAGACCCAGAGTAACCAAAAGACCCATAAGACCCAAAAGCCCCTTAAGGCACTGAAGACCCAAAATACCTCAAAGACTCTGAAGACCCAAAAGACACCAAAGACCCAAAACCTGAAGAACCAAAAGACACCGAAGACCCAAAACACCACGAAGACCCAAAACACCCCAAAGACCCAAAGACCCTTAAAGACCCAGAGTAACCAAAAGACCCATAAGACCCAAAAGCCCCTGAAGGCACTGAAGACCCAAAATACTCCAAAGGCCCCAAAGACCCAAAACACCCCGAAGAACCAAAACACCCCGAAGACCCAAAACACCCCGAAGACCCAAAAGACCATGAAGACCCAAAATATCATGAAGACCCAAAACACCCTGAAGACCCAAAACACCCTGAAGACCCAAAAGACCCTGAAGACCACAAAGACCCTGAAGACCCAAAACACCCCAAAGACCCAAAATACCCTTAAAGGCCCAGAGGATCCAAAAGACCCTGAAGACCCAAATGGCGCCAAAGACCCAAAATACCCCGAAGACCCAAAAGACCCGGAAGACCCAAAATACCCCGAAGACCCAAAATACCCCAAAGACCCAAAATACCCCAAAGACCCAAAATACCCCAAAGACCCAAAATACCCTTGAAGGCCCAGAGTAACCAAAAGACCCCAAAGGCACTGAAGACCCCGAAGACCCAAAACACCCTGAAGACCCAAAACACCCCGAAGACCCAAAACACCCCGAAGACCCAAAAGACCTGGAAGACCCAAAAGACCATGAAGACCCAAAACACCCTGAAGACCCAAAACACCCTGAAGACCACAAAGACCCTTAAATACCCTGAAGACCCCAAATATTCAAAGACCCCAAATACCCTGAAGACCCAAAACACCCCAAAGACCCAAAATACCCTTAAAGGCCAAGAGGATCCAAAAGATCCTGAAGACCCAAATGGCGCCAAAGACCCAAAATACCCCGAAGACCCAAAAGACCCAGAAGACCCAAAATACCCCGAAGACCCAAAATACCCCAAAGACCCATATTACCCCAAAGACCCAAATTACCCTTGAAGGCCCAGAGTAACCAAAAGTCCCTTAAGACCCAAAAGCCCCTGAAGGCACTGAAGACCCCAAAGACCCTGAAGGTCCCAAAGACCCAAAAGACCCTGAATAACCAAAAGACCCCGAAGACCCCAAAGACCCCGAAGACCAGAAAGACACCATGAAGACCCAATACACCTTGAAGACCCAAACCACCCTGAAGACCCCAAAGATCCTTAAAGACCCTTTAGACCCAAAAGACCTGTAAATACCCCTGAAGAACCAAAATACCCCAAAGACTCTTAAAGACTCAGAGGAAGCAAAAGACCATTAAGACCCAAAAGCCCCTGAAGACACCGAAGACCCAAAATACCCTAAAGACCCTGAAGACCCAAAACACCCCAAAGACCAAAAATACCCTCAAAGGCCCAGAAGACACAAAACACCATGAAGACCCAAAATACCCCAAAGACACCGAAATGGTCAAAGATGCCTATCCCTCTGAAATGACGTGTGGTGAGGCGCACGGAGCGCACAAAGTCACGCTTGTGTGAATAATGGAGGTAATCAAAGTCGAAAGCTGAAAGTCTCCAAAAGTGATGCAAAGTGGCAAGTGAAGATTTCACGGCTTTTATTCCTCTTGATCCAGCCAGTCAGCCAACCTGATTTGTTGATATTATTATTATTTTTTAACCAATATTCAACTGCTCCCCAAAGGTGGTGGCTGGCTTAACATCTTAGGGTCCTGATTTTGAGCCCCTGTCATTCCAATGAAATAACACCAGGTGGGTTGACTCAACCTGCCGTCCTTCCAAGGTCGACAAAATGAGTACCAGCTTACTGGAATGAATGATCCATTCGAGTGTCCTACGTTGGAGTGGTGAACCATTAAGGATTGTGCCCAATAGCCAAGAAACTGCCCCAGCAGCCCTATGCCTCTGAAGATACAAAAGGAGGATGAAAAAGTCTTAAATCTAGTTAACTGGCTGAAGCTTTTATGATTTAGAAAATGTAAATCAATGTTTTGATATTTTTATGGATATTCTTATGTCACATTATGACCAAAATATTATTGTGTGCATCAAAAGTTATTCTAACTTTAAAATGTATCTACATCAACATGAACAAAAGACTCTGAAGATCAATCAACCGCGAAAAAACATTTATTCTATAAACACAAATTAAATGCTAATGAGCAATCCCAAAAAACAAATACAACTTGTAAAAATACTCTCACGAGTGTTTCAGAGAGAGAAAAAGAGTTATTTTTTCTAGCCAATTTAATTCTTATACAAATGTTATTAAATACTAATGGAAAGTGCGCCCATTCCCAAACGTTCCCACGCACGGGCAGGAGAAGGGGGGGAAACGCCAATAGCAGGGCAGAGGGAGAAGTTACACGGAGACGGACAAACAAGGGAGGTATCGATGAGGGTCTGGGGAGAACGTGAGGGGTGGAAAAGGTGGATGCAAAAGCAAAAGTTTGTGAAGGGTGGGGGTGGTTTAATGGGTGCAGAAAAGATCATGGCTTTGGATGGGGGATGACCTGAGATCCGGAGGGAAGAATGATATTGAAGAGAGTGTTGAAGGCATTTCCACAGGCAGGAAAATAGAGGAATAAATGAGTGGAGGTGACAAGTGGTTCTGGATTTAGGCAGTTTCACTCGGACGGGGTTGCCTGCAGATACTTGGGGGGGGGTGGGGGGGGTGGGGGGAGGGTTACACAGAGCACAGAGAGGGCAGAGGGTGCAAGGCCAGAAATGAGGTGGAAGAAGACAGGGAGTCCACTGACCTGTCAGCGATGGCAAAGTGATAGGCCCATAGACTCAGCTTCAATGCGAGAGATTCCATTGATCTTGAAAGGCTTGGTTTCCATAGTGTCAAGCTAAGAAATATGTAAGGCTGGAGAGCCAGCCCAGAGGGGAGAGCAGTACTCCATCAAGTTGCGGATGAAAGCCTTTAATGTGGATAGTAGCTCAGGTGTATCAATGAAGGAATTTTCATGACGGAGGATGCCCAGTCGGCGGCTGGCTTTGGAGGCCAACTTGGAAATGTGGCTTGTCCAATATATATCATAGCGGAGAATGAGACCCAAGAGTTTGAGTGACTGAATCTCTTCGAGACTGTTGTTGAGAAAGTAGAGTGGAGGGTTTGCTGAACGGTCCTTTTGGAAAGAGAGAGAGAGAGAGAGTATTGATTATATTGAGGATCCACACACCATGGCTAAATGTTTTCATGAGTTTTTGATAATGTTGGTCTAAATCTTTCTATAATTACTCCTGTTATAAATAGATCATTTGATGAATTTTTGAAAAATCCAAACTCGAACTCTTTATATTTGTATCCTTATTCACGAAACAGAGGTTGTATATATTGTGAATAATTTACATACCAAATATAAGAAAAGTGTTGGACGTGATGGGACAGAGAATTTTCTTTAAAAAACATCTTTTTGGAAATTGCACATCCATTTGTTCATATTTTGAATACTAGCAACGGTGGGTCTTGAATTGATGACATGTTACACACCCTATGGGTGGGGCTTGAATTGGGAGGCCCAAATGGAAAGGAAAAATATCAGAAATTGAAGGCTTTTTTATTTTAAACGATTCATATAAACATCCGTTGAATCATATCACACACAAATCATCAAAATCTAAAAAGTACATGGCGCTAAATTTTAAAAAAAGATTGAATTCTGCAAAACGGCATGGCTGCTGCATCGCTTTGCACACGCTGCCATGTTACTTCGGAGTCACACGTTTATAGAGGAAGAGTTCGTTAGGAGTCGATCTACTATCTCCTGGTACGTAGAATAAACAGTATTTGTAGAATTTCAACAAAAGCCACATCACTGTTCATATCGGTAAATATTATTCCATCGTGTTTGGAAAAACTGGAAAATTGGAAAATTGGAAAACTTTGAAAAACAATATAGCCCATTTTACTCCCAGGGGTCCCAGGAATACCCACCCAAAATATCGTTGCGTTCGGTCGAGCCGTTTTTGCGGTACCTTCGAACGGACGGACGGACATTTGGTGAATTATAGTGAGCTATCTGTTGGTATTGGTGTTATACCTGATAAAATGAAGATCCTGTAACTAAAGTGATCGCTATTATTAAAAGGTAATTTGGATAGAGGTTAAGCAATTATAGATCAATATCTCTACTGACCTCATTCTCAAAATTTATTCAAAAAGTTGTTTATTAACAAACTGTTATTCTTAAAAAGGTATACAGTATATTTTTGTAACTCACAATTTGGCTTTGGAGAAAAACATAACACGTCACATGCAGTTTTAACTTTCATTAAAAAAGCAGCCCACACCATTGATAAGTTATCTCACACAGTGGGTAGTTTCCTGGACTTTTCCAAGGCTTTTGATACAATTAATCATGATGTTCTTGTATAAACTATCATCAAAATTAGAGGTGTGGCCTTGGAGTGGTTCAGGAATTCTTTACGTAAAAGGAAACAATTTGTCTTTCCGAATGGCTGTGATTCCGCTATGAAATTGGTCAGGTGTGGTGTGCAGCAAGGGTCCGTTGTTGCAAGTCATCAAATGCTATGTCTTTTATTATTTTTGCTGATTATTCAAATCTTTTTGTTTCTCCCATCGAGACCCAAATGGTCTCACAAATATTAATTTGGAATTGAAATCCATTTTCGGCTGCATAAAAGCCAATAAATTGTCACTTAATTTACCGAAAACGAATTACATGGTGTTTAGTAATTCCATAATTATCCTCCCAGGGGATGTTATGATTGACAATGTAAATATGAACAAAGTTTATTGTACCAAGTTCCTTTGTCTAACAATTGATGATAAACTGTCATGGAAAACCCATATTGACAACTTGAGTAAAGATTATTTCAATAAATGTTGGTGTCATTAATAAATTGAAATTATACTTTTCTTTACCTGTGTTATGCCTTCACCTTTTCTTCACCTTCACATATTTCTTCACCTTCACCTGTGTTCATATATAAATATGAACAAAGTTTATTGTACCAAGTTACTTTGTCTAACAATTGATGATAAATTGTCATGGAAAACCCATATTGACAACTTGTGTAAAGATTATTTCAATAAATGTTGGTGGCATTAATAAATTGAAATTATAATTTTCTTCACCTGTGTTATTCATTCTGTACTCCACATTGATCATGCATTATTTAAATTATGGTATACTCCCCTGGGGCAACTCGACAAAAACTCTTGGGGACCTTGTGAGTTGGCAGGTCCCCAGGTGAAGCAAACTCCATGGGACTGAGATGTTTGCAGAGCTCTAAGCAAAACGAACTCAATGGAGCACATTTGATTTTTCTCTTCTTGCAGTAAGTACATCGTGAACCAATCCAGCCAACCATCCAATTCTGCACCAACTTGTGGAGATGTGTCATCCTGCCTTTCTGATTGGAGGATTGACTATCCATGTCCTGAATGAAGGAGCAGATGTCAGTTCAGAAAACACTGGTAGAAAACATCCAGAGGTTGCAATCTATGATTGGTCCAGCAAGCGGAACACTCATACCCTGGCATTCAGACTGTCCAATCAGGATGTGTCCTGGGGTTCAGTGACGGCATAGGGCTTAAGTCATGTCACGCATGACACTATCCGTGAAGAACATGGAAAATATAATAAAAACAATAAAATAATCAGAGAAATGATAGACATGTAAAATAGCACATAGGAGACATCAAATATATCGAATTAAACTCTCCCTTCCCCTTAGCCTATATATATATATATATATATATATATATATATATATATATATATATATATATATATATATATATACATATATATATATATATATATATATATATATGCATATATGTATATATATATATATATACATACACGACATGACCAAAAGTATGTGCACACCCGAACATCACACATCTCATTCCAAAATCATGGGCATTAATATGGAGTTGGTCCCCCCATTTGCTGCTATAACAGCCTCCACTCTTCTGGGAAGGCTTTCCACTAGATGTTGGAACCTGCGGGGATTTGCTCCCATTCAGCCACACAAGAGCATTAGTGAGGTCGGGCACTGATGTTGGGCGATTAGGCCTGGCTCGCAGTGGGCGTTCCAATTCATCCCAAAGGTGTTTGATGGGGTTGAGGTCAGGGCCCTGTTCAGGCCAGTCAGGTTCTTCCACGCCGATCTCGACAAACCATTTCTGTATGGACTTCGCTTTGTGCACGGGGGCATTGTCATGCTGAAACAGGAAAGGGCCTTCCCCAAACTGTTTCCACAAAGTTGCAACCACACAATCATCTCGAATGTCGTTGTATGCTGTAGAGTTAAGATTTCCTTTCACTGGAACTAAGGGGCCGAGCCCGAACCATGAAAAACAGCCCCAAACCATTATTCCTCCTTCACCAAACTTTACAGTTAGCACTATGCATTTGGGCAGGTAGCGTTCTCCAGGCATCTGCCAAACACAGATTCGTCTGTCGGAGTGCCAGATGGTGAAGCGTGATTCATCTCTACAGAGAACGCGTTTCCACTACTCCAGAGTCCAATGGCGGCGAGCTTTACACCACTTCAGCCGACGCTTGGCATTGAGCATGGTGATCTTAGGCTTGTGTGCAGCTGCTCGGCCATGGAAACCCATTTAATGAAGCTCCCTACGAACAGTTGTTATGCTGGCATTGTTTCCAGGGGCAGTTTGGAACTCGGTCATGAGTGTTGCAACCGAGGAAAGACGATTTTTATGCACGGCGCGCTTCAGCACTTGGTGATCCCGTTCTGTGAGCTTGTGTGGCCTACCACTTCGCGGCTGAGCTGTTGTTGTTTCCAGACGTTTCCACTTCACAATAATAGCACTTACAGTTGACCGGGGCAGCTCCAGCAGGGCATAAATTGATTAACTGACTTGTTGGAAAGGTGGCATCCAATGACGGTGCAACGTTGAAAGTCACTGAGCTCTTCAGTATGTTCCATTCTACTGAAAATGTTTGTCTATGGCGATTGCATGGCTGTGTACTTGATTGTATTGTTGCATGACTACCTTGTGTGATGAACACCGTAGGGTAGCACGGATGACCAAATGAGCTGTTACTCCGAGGCGTTCATCAAATGGCAGAGAATACGCATGGGGAAACAAGAGGGAGGGCAAGAAACCTTCACGGTCCCACCGGCAGTCTCCAAACCCTGCAATAAATTAACTCAAACAAAAACGGAATTAAAATGTACAAAAATAACAGGTTTATTAAATGAAATGCCGGTTAGTACAAAGAAAATGTGCGATAAACTAAATTCATAACTTGAGGGACCCTCCACACCAGACCAAAACACGGACAAAGGGAAATATAATGATGTAAAAATAAAAGGTGTAATTTTATTGCACTTAGCTCAACTCGATCGGTGCGTCTTGCCAGGAATCGTCAAAGTTGTCTCAGGCCTTCACGGTAAAATGCACTCGCTCTTCCACGCAGCCCATGGGCAGTTAAAAACTAGGCCTCACGGTGGGTCGTGCTCACCCCGGGCCTTGTGCGCGAATCGAATGGGCCGCACCTGTCCACTCACCGTTCCTGCTTGGAAACCTGCGGATCCCAGTCCGTGGCTCTGCCTCCTCACGACCAACAGCAAGATGTTGGCACACGGCCGCCCGCGGTGAGATCCAAAATCAGAGAAAGGTCAGAAGGCGCCGATGCGGAGAGAGATAAAAATGCGATCGTTCACCTACAAAGTTCAAAACGAGCAGGCACAAGAGGGAATCAGTCAGAACAAGGAGCCAAGGAGAAGAGAACAGAGCAAAGAGAAGAGCGAATAACAAGGAACAAAGAGAATGTCCACTTGCAGTGAGAAGCCAAGAAGAAGCGCAAAATGTCTGCAATATCATTCTTTTCTCACCCAGGCTCTCACGTCATCTGTCCTGCTTTACCAATCAGCAAGTTGCTCCCTACCAGTCCTTCCTGTCAATCAAAACCCCGCCAAATCATGACTCCTCGGGGCATGGTCTCGGTCTGCCCGACCTGTTTGCTTCCCAAGTCAGGGTTGTCAGCGGTAGGGCTTGATGCATGACTTCCGGTTAGCTTTTTAATTAGTGAGTTTAAATGCGGGCGATTGCGTGGCTTGTCTATGTGTCTATGGTGTGGCTTGTCGATGTGTACATCTCATTCCAATATCATGGGCATTAATATGGAGTTGGTCCCCCCGTTGCTGCTATAACAGCCTCCACTCTTCTGGGAATGAGACCGTTCAACATCCATGAGATGTTGGAATATTGCTGTGGGGATTTGCTTCCATTCAGCCACAAGAGCATTAGTGAGGGTGGGCACTGATGTTGGGTGATTTAGGCCTGGCTCGCAGTCGGCGATCCAATTCATCCCAACGGTGTTTGATGGGGTTTGATGAAAATATCAAGTTCTTCCACATCGATCTCGACAAACCATTTCTATATGGAGGTCGCTTTGTGCACCGGGGCATTGTCCTGCTGAAAAAGGAAAGGGCCTTCTCCAAACTGTTGCCACAAAGATGGAACCACACAATCATCTGGAATGCCATTGTATGCTGTAGCATTAATATTTCCCTCCACTGGAACTAAGCTGCCGAGCCTGAACCATGAAAACAGCCCCATACCATTATTCCTCCTCCACCAAACTTTACAGTTGGCAGTATGCATTCGGGCAGGTAGCATTCTCCTGGCATCTTCCAAATCCAGATTTGTCCATCGTGCTGCCAGATGGTGAAGCATGATTCATCACTCCAGAGAACGCGTTTCCACTGCTCCAGAGTCCAATGGCAGCAAGCTTTACACCACTCCAGCCGACGCTTGGCATTGCGCATGGTGATCTTAGGCTTGTGTGTGGCTGCTCCGCCATGGAAACCCATTTCATGAAGCTCCCGACGAACAGTTCTTGTGCTGACGTTGCTTCCAGAGGCAGTTTGGAACTCGGCAGTGAGTGATGCAACCGAGGACAGACGATTTTTATGCACTACGCGCTTCAACACTCGGCGGTCCCATTCAGTGGGCTTGTGTGGCCTACCATTTCGCGGCTGAGCTGTTGTTGCTCCGAGACGTTTCCACTTTACAATAACAGCACTTACAGTTGACCGGAGCAGCTCTAGCAGGGCATCCTGTGACGTTGGTGCCACGTTGAAAGTGACTGAGCTCTTCAGTCCAGCCCATTCTACTGCCAGGGTTTGTCTATATAGATTGCATGGATGTGTGCTTGATTATATATACCTCTCAGCAGTGGGTGTGATTGAAATAGCCAAATCCACTAATTAGAAGGGGTGTCGGCATACTTTTGGTCATGTCGTGTATATGTATATATTTGAATCTGTCTGTCTCTGCCTCTGTCTTTCTCTCTCTCTCTCTCTCTTTCTCTTTCTCTTTCTCTTTCTCTTTCTCTTTCTCTTTCTCTTTCTCTCTCTCTCTCTCTCTCTCTCTCTCTCTCTCTCTCTCTCTCTCTCTGTTCCATATGCGCGGTCACATATTTAAAGCCACAAACTCCATACTCGGGATAAAGATACAAATGTGTGTTTATGCAACATGGGCCATGTGGCGGTGGCCTCAGATGCCATTTTGAGGCCGCAAATTGAAGCCAAAGTTACCAATATAGCAATTTTTGGCAAACAGGACGACCAATTGGTCTCTAATTGAAAAGGCCGGATATTTGTCGTGCAACACAATCAACCTTTTAAAAGTCCATTACATAATTTAAATTGATAGATTAACATAAACTTTAACATATCTCATCACTGGAAAAGGGTATTCTGCTTACTTTTCCCATCACTGGGGATGGGTACTTTTGCTCATACCATATGTATTTTTGCATTTACCACTCACTGTTTGGAGTCGCATAATATCTGATCTGATATATCTATATTATAAAACAGGAGTGTCCATCTGTCTGCCCATCCATCTGTCCGTCCTCGAACTACTCCCTCAGTTTTTGGGGCTTTCCCTGGCAAAACCAGCCAAACCACGTTTTGGGGTCCCAGCAGGTGTCTGTACTAAGGTGCAAGTTTTCGTAAATTCCTCAGTACCATTATGATTTTGAGTTTCGATCTCTGCAAAGCTGCTCCCGATCCGGAAGAAAACATACATTCACGGCTTCAGCAGAAACATTCGCTGGTTTGATAATATCTCAACGCAATTGTGATTTTGAGTTTCCACCTGACCGACGTCGCTTTTATCCATCCAAAGGTGGGTGGAAGATTCCATAAATTTCTCAATAAAATTATGATTTTGATTTTCGATCTGTACGAGTTGTTCCGTATCCGCTCTTTCTCGCTGGTGTTTTTGTCTGTATGGGTTATTGTGTCAGAATGGCATCTATATTCGTTCACCAAACGAGTGTTTGGAACATTGTATTTTGTTATATTAATGCTGTCGTATTAATTTGTGATTGGAATGATGCTGTTTGGAATGAAAATACAGAGACATTTAGTTTAAAGGAAATGATGTGAGGGTTTCCACCCATGACATTCATGGATTCGCAATTTGCAGTTTCATTACTGACTGGGTATAGAAACATTCAGCTGCAGTACCTTTTCTGCCCAAGTGCTTCACAAACTGGCTGTCAATGCCTGACTTTTGACAGAAGGTGGCACAGGAATGTGGAATTTATTGGCCTCGCCCGACAAGGCCCGGACTCGACCGTGCGGGGCGGGGCCAGGCCCGAATCGTGCGCGACGCTCCGAAGCGGGGCGACGCAGCATCGATCCACGCGAGGCTTCGCATCCAACAAAGATCGCCCCGCGTGAGGCTTCGCATCCAACAAAGGTCGCCGCGCACCGAGCGCCCGCTATCCGTCGCCCTAGCTGCTAACCCGGTCAACCTCGATGCTTCACTTGCATGCTCACACCACACGACCCGTTTCACACTCACAAAGCCCGGCGTTCCAACGCCGCCCGTACATTCGACACACTCCGTCCATTCCACCAACGCACTCCCTGTTACACACCACACCTCCCGCGCACACTCGCCATTCACACACTCCCTTAACACACCTCGCGCACCGTCTTGTGCACTCTCCCTCGGTACGTACTCCGTACCACTCACCATGGGCGTGCACTCTTGCATCCACTCACTAACGCGCTCAAATGGGCTCTCCCACACCCGCGCCACAACCAACTCAGGTGTGCTTCCTCACACACGTTCCACCACTTTACTCTCCGTGTCACACTCACCCTCGCACGTACACTCCGTATCGCTTTCACTCCTTGTGTCACACTCCGTACACCCCGACGTGCATTCTCGCTCGCACTCGGTTTCACACTCGCGCTCCGATGTGCTCTCTCGCACTCGCACCACCACCAACTCACTCTCCGTACACCCCGACGTGCATTCTCGCTCGCACTCGGTTTCACACTCGCGCTCCGATGTGCTCTCTCACACTCGCGCCACCACCAACTCACTCTCCGTACACCCCGACGTGCATTCTCGCTCGCACTCGGTTTCACACTCGCGCTCCGATGTGCTCTCTAGCACTCGCGCCACCACCAACTCATTCTCCATGTCACACTCCGTACACCCCGACGTGCATTCTCGCTCGCACTCGGTTTCACACTCGTGCTCCGATGTGCCCTCTCGCACTCACGCCACCACCAACTCACTCTCCGTACACCCCGACGTGCATTCTCGCTCTCACCCGGTCTCACACTCGCGCTTCGTAACACGCTCACCCCTTGTCGCACACTTTTTTTTCACACGCGTGCCATTTCCACTCACACGGGACCTTTCACCAACGCCCGGGTGCCATATTGACCCCAATCGCGCGAAAATTCTTTTGTCGCCAAACATCCTTCTACAAAATCTCCCCGCACAATATACAGCACGACTCACCTGGGGGATCCTCCTCCTTCGCTCCAACACCACCTGCAAACTTCCATTGGTGTTATTAAGCACAGCATCGTGATGTGAGCAGGGACTTTGCACATTTTCCATTCCTCCCTGCCGCGAGTGCTTTTCTAAGCCCCCGGTCTCTCCAATTTCAATTCCCAGCACTTTTTCTTTATTCACCTCGACGACCGCTGGCTTTAATAAAATTCCCTATTCTACCTCAACGGTCGCCGGCTGCCCCATACCCCGGGTCGCGATTTGTACCCCAGTCCAGTTACCTGTGCTTTTCTCAACTTCGTTCAACCAGTGCTCCTCGACCCGCTTTACCTCCTCGTGCACCCGTGGGACCTGCTCGCCCAACCTGCGGTCTCTGTCCCCTTCCAGTCCCTCATTTACTTATTTGGCTTGGGCGGTTATGTCCTTCAATTTGTCCCCTTTTATTCTATTACAACACCCTTCAATTAGATTTCCCAATTTTTCTCTCTGAGCCCTCCTTTCATCCCTTATTGCCCCCATTTGGCCTCCCATATCATTTCTCAATTTGTTTAACCCATCTTCCATCTGGCCACTCATTTCTCTTCGCTCTCGGATGGATTTATCACTTTGGGCATCCATTTTTGCCATCATTTGAATCATAAAGACTCGCATGTACTCTGGCATCTCGGGCTCGGCTGCTGCGACCACGGGCGCAGCTAAATTTGGTGCCGCTACAACCACGTGCGCGAGGGCACCATTTTGCGCACCTGATACCTCTTCAACCACCTCACCATTGCTCTCCTCCATTTCCTCCCTCTGATCCTGGGTTACCCCTAACCCCTCTTCTAGTTCCCCCACCGGCATCCCGCCGCCTTGACCATCCATGGCACGATTTTAAATTTAAGATTTTATAAAACAAAAATTTCGGCCCACTCCTAATTTGAGCGCGCTAAGCGCTTCAGGTCCGTATCTCACTCGCAGACACCAATTGTTACGGAACCCAACGTCGGCCTATGGTTCCCCTTTGAGGGGGGATTAGTCCCCTCGTTTGACACTGACCGACGGGGTCCCTGAAGCTGCACCGTGACCTCCGGAAAGGCCGGTGAGCAGCTTCGTTCGCGACCATGAATAAGATGGTAATTTGCCGAGCGGATGGCAGCCGCGGCCCGAACCGTTAACAAAGACTAACCCGATTCTGAACGTTGGCCAAATCGTGCCACAGGTATTCAATTTGGAAAAGACAAAGACGACGGATGTGAAGAAGAAGAAGACAAGAGGTAGGAAATACGAATATGATTTATTACTATTTACAACCAAAAGAAACCAAGGAGAAGGAAGGATAATAAAATAAAGGCAGAAAGAGGGACGGACCAGAAGGACACAGTGAAACTCTAGCTTACCTATTCAGTCTATAGTAATACCCCAGGACAAGACACACAAAACAGACTACGAGCAAATTCACACGAATGGGGAAATTGCAGGCAGGAATGGAAGGACTGGAAGGAGAGGAACGCTCCGCTCGAAACGGAGCACGGTCGGCCCGGGAGTCAGCAGCCGCCGCCCTTCCTCGATCGGCACGTCCAGCAGCCGCCGTCAACGCCATAGCTGCGGTCGTGCAGGCTGACGTGATACGAGCACCCTGGCGGAGTCAAAGCTGCGTGGCTCCAAGCTGGTGGTGGTGGATTTCAAAGCTGCGGTGGTTCAAAGCTGCTTCTCTGGCTCACCTGAGGACGCGTCTCCCTTCTCTCTCCGAGGGCTCGTCTCGACTCATCTGCCGTCTCTGGCGCAACTCTCCTTCTTTACCCACTCTTGAACCCTCTCACTCAACTCCTAGAACTCTCAAAAGGCTTGCTGTCTCTTCTTTCAGCCACCAACAACCAACTCCTCACCACCGAGTCACTGACAACCACTTTTCTGACGCATGCGCACCTGTTTTATAGCGCGCCTGGCGATCAAGACGCCGGCCGCTAGGACACGCCCATCGGTGAGCTTGCCTCGGCCCTGATTGGTCGCGAGGGCTCACCGACCCCACCCTTAGAGGAGGCGTTGGCTAGGCCACGCCTTGTCCCCGGCGCTGGGCCGACTCCTCCCACCTTCTGTTTCGAGATGACCTCGTGGCTAATGGAGTCTTGCGGCGATGGAAAACCACTCGCACCGCTGGGATGAAAAGGAAAGGGGACCTAGGTTATTTGACTTCGGTGCAATGGAGTATCAATTAATGGACGACATAGCCTTAACCTAACACACAGAATAAGGAAATAAACGACCAACAAGGAGGAAATCTATGATTGGCTAACGTGATTGTATATGACCTAACTACGGGACGCACTTTGA